>NC_054706.1:68624961-68882975 GCF_016097555.1 Gigantopelta aegis
TTACTTGTCTGTACTTTATTGTTTTAATGTTCTCGAACTGTAAAGAAAAATCGCACAAATGAACGAGATGCAAACGACAACAAATCGGATCTCGATGATTGCACGAACCGTGCATGAGAAAACAAACTGACCGGAGTTTGAAGCATAACGCAATTTGGGACATTGACGATATGCACCCCAAGGTCGTTTCGGTGTGTATGGCGTCGGCTTGTTGTCATTTGTTTTGTGTCGCAGAAAAATTGTTGGTACAGCATCTTTTTAAAAAGCCATAACACATGGTATTCCCATATCTCGCTAAAGCCGACAAGCCAGTTCGAACGAATCGAAACTAAAGTGCTGCTGTCCAGTATTTTCACGTTGTTTTAATCAAATTCACGGGAACAGCTTTCTCACAGCAACATTACTAGGAAAGCGTGAAGACTAAATTTATCGGCTTTTGTATTGCTACTGTAACAGCCGCCAACAACATGCCGTTTAACCATAATAAAAACAAAAGAAGCAATGATACAATGGCGCTGACTATCGTAAAGGAGTTCCCTTCGTGACGTCACGGATCAAATCTTACGGAAATTCTCGAAACGAATTCAGCTGGTTCTGTTTTTCAGGGGAATATTTTAAATGGAAAAATATACCGGTATATATTTTTTTTTAAACATTTTTTTTTTTTTTAATTTTCTAATCATATTAATAATATCTTGATTGATATAGCTCAATACATCATACATCTGGCACAGCACTTAAAAGTCTTAGAGACAACCCGCTACATTGCTTTTTCGATCAGCAGCAAGGGATCTTTTATATGCATTTTCTCACGAATAGTACATCACATACTACAAGTCGTGGGACATTGATATTCCAGTCGTTGCGACTGGAAAACTCGTATCAGAGAACTGTTCCACCGACTTTTTTTGGATCCTGACATATTAAAACAAATGATTGTTTATTACCACCGCTCGCCCAGAGGTTAAAGGCTAGCCGCCTGTTTCTTTTTTTTCTTTGGTTTTCATTTTTTGTTCTTGTTATTGTTGTTTTTTGCTTTATTTTTTGCTTTTGTCTATGCCCCTTTTTTCGTCCTTTAAACAGACTGTTAGCCTAGTTGTGCGGTATTTCCTAAAAGTCCTGAAAATATAAAATAAATGCTTTTTAATTTAATTGCCACTATTTTACCCCATTTTGTAAACCAAAATACGAAAAAAACAATTTGTATTAAAAATCTAAGATTTAATTTATAATGGCCTAAGAAATATACTTTACATAATCATTTGCCTGTCAACAATAATTACTACATGTCTTTTAACCCGAGACGACTTTCAGCGCAAGCGAAAACACTTCAGCGTAGCCAGAGCTTTTTTTTCTCCCCTTGTCTTTTATATTAAAATAAATGTTCTAACATGTATTCTGCCGTTTTCGATTTTTGGCAACACAACTGACCTCTGCAATAAAGATCACGGTACGGGTGTATGGATTTCTAGGAAGGCGTTTATTTTAACCACAAAACTGTATCGCGTGTAGCATCGGTAATCGCCCGGATCCTTTATCTTGTTTCTGATTTTGAAGTCACAAAGTGTATAACGCAAATTATTTGATTTTTGAATCGATTTGTACGACATTAAGTTACATCCTACTGATTTAATTAGTCAGCCATAAATACAATCATAATATAATATTGCTCACTGAACCGACACTTTCCGCAACAGAACTAAACTATTCCAATAACATCTTCTCTTTATTACATCCGGTCTAAAAGTATATATATCTATCTATCAAACCTATCTATCTATCTATCTATCTATCTATATACAGTATGCATATAAATAAATAATATATATATAGAAATATAACATATATACTTTTATATCCCATATATGAATATATTTTTTGTGCGAATAATATATATAGTATATATATAAAAAAAAATATAAGTGTTATATATATATCCATCTATCTATCTATATATATGCATATGTGAAAACATATATATATATATATATCTATATATCTATATATATATATATATAAATATATTTTCTATGTGGGAATATATAGTATGTCTATGTATATGTATATATGTGACTGTTTTACAGGGAACGCCTTTTTTCATACTATGGAATTTACAAGTCATTTATTTCTGAGCCGATTGTTTTCTAAGATGCTTACAAAATTAGCTTTTTTTTTTTTTTTTTTACAAAAAAACCCTACATTTTTGTAGGATGGGACGGACTAGGCTATAGATACTTACTTGTCTGTACTTTATTGTTTTAATGTTCTCGAACTGTAAAGAAAAATCGCACAAATGAACGAGATGCAAACGACAACAAATCGGATCTCGATGATTGCACGAACCGTGCATGAGAAAACAAACTGACCGGAGTTGAAAGCATAACGCAATTTGGGACATTGACGATATGCACCCCAAGGTCGTTTCGGTGTGTATGGCGTCGGCTTGTTGTCATTTGTTTTGTGTCGCAGAAAAATTGTTGGTACAGCATCTTTTTAAAAAGCCATAACACATGGTATTCCCATATCTCGCTAAAGCCGACAAGCCAGTTCGAACGAATCGAAACTAAAGTGCTGCTGTCCAGTATTTTCACGTTGTTTTAATCAAATTCACACACAGCTTTCTCACAGCAACATTACTAGGAAATGCGTGAAGACTAAATTTATCGACTTTTGTATTGCTACTGTAACAGCCGCCAACAACACGCCGTTAACCATAATAAACACAAAAGAAGCAATGAACAATGGCGCTGACTATCGAAAGGAGTTCCCTTCGTGACGTCACGGATCAAATCTTACGGAAATTCTCGAAACGAATTCAGCTGGTTCTGTTTTTCAGGGGAATATTTTTAAATGGAAAATATACCGGTATATATTTTTTTTACATTTTTTTTTTTTAATTTTCTAATCATATTAAATAATATCTTGATTGATATAGCTCAATACATCATACATCTGGCACAGCACTTAAAGTCTTAGAGACAACCCGCTACATTGTTTTTCGATCAGCAGCAAGGGATCTTTTATATGCATTTTCTCACGAATAGCACATCACATACTACAAGTCGTGGGACATTGATATACCAGTCGTTGCGACTGGAAAACTCGTATCAGAGAACTGTTCCACCGACTGAGCTGGATCCTGACATATTAAAACAAATATTAGATTATTACCACCGCTCGCCCAGAGGTTAAACGCTAGCCGCCCGGTTTTCTTTTTTTTCTTTATGTTTTCATTTTTTGTTCTTGTTATTGTTGTTTTTTGCTTTGTTTTTGCTTTTGTCTATGCCCCTTTTTTCGTCCTTTAAACAGACATGTTAGCCTAGTTGTGCGGTATTTCCAAAGTCCTGAAAATATAAAATAAAAAATTTAATTTAATTTCCACTCCCGCCCCATTTTGAACCAAAATAACAAAAAACAATTTGTATGAAAATCTAAGATTTAATTTATAATGGCCTAAGAAATATACTTTACATAATCATATTATGTCAACAATAATTACTACATGTCTTTTAACCTTTAACACTTCCGTAGCCAGAGCTTTTTTTTCTCCCCTTGTCTTTTATATTAAAATAAATGTTCTAAACATGTATTCTGCCGTTTTCGATTTTTGGCTGTGTGACTGACCTCTGTAATAAAGATCACGGTACGGGTGTATGGATTTCTAGGAAGGCGTTTATTTTAACCACAAAACTGTATCGCGTGTAGCATCGGTAATCGCCCGGATCCTTTATCTTGTTTCTGATTTTGAAGTCACAAAGTGTATAACGCAAATTATTTGATTGTTGAATCGATTTGTACGACATTAAGTTACATCCTACTGATTTAATCAGTCAGCCATAAATACAACCATAATATAATATTGCTCACTGAACCGACACTTTCCGCAACAGAACTAAACAATTCCAATAACATCTTCTCTTTATTACATCCGGTCTACAAGTATATATATATATATATCTATATATATCTATCTATCTATCTATCTATCTATCTATCTATCTATATATATATATATATATATATATATATATATATATATATATATTTATACATACAGAAAAAAAGAATATTAAATATTATTTTATAATTAGACATATTTAGTTGTATGTTGAATTTATTCATTATGTCGCTTGAGGTGCTTGCGTCGAGGGATCGAATCACTTCGGTGGATCCATTCAACTGACTGGAGGATTTCTCGTTCCAACCAGTACACCACAACTGTTTAAAGACCGTGATATGTGCTTTCCTGTCTTTGGGAAAGTTCATATAAACGTTCCCTAGCTGCACTAGAAAAAAAAAATTTCCTCTGATGTTTGACATCCAATGGCCGATGATTAATAAAAAAAATGTGCTCTAGTGGTGTTGTTAAACAAAACAAACTTATAAAACGTTTTTGGCATCCGACGTCTGAGGCCCTATGGGCAACCTAGGGAGACACCACAGCATCGTAGAGGTCTAATTAACGAGCTACTCTCGATTCACTAATGTCAAAACCTATATACTAGCTCTGCCATTTATTTTTGACTGACCGTTCAAAATTGCGCCAAATTTCCTTAATCAAAACTGCGCACCTTTCTCTTTGGCATATAATTGCTCCATTCAAAATTCCATAGCACCACCACCCACACCCCGCCTGCTATCGACCTGGTCGGGCTGCTGGTGCTCCCTTGCACCTGCCAGTGCAGGCGGTCCCTCCTCTCCTACCCCCACCCCCACCCCCTTCCTGTCATGGACGGAGGAGCCGGCCAAGGCCGGCTCTTGTGCCCATGACAGGCGTGCGCTACAACAGCTTGTTCTGAATGTGCACGTAAAACCCTATGACCTGACCTGACCTCCGACGTCTGAAAACATCTGTACAACATTACATAATCAAAGATGCCGCCGCCGGTTGGCATCCTTGATCTCGTCATGAGCCGGCGGTGTCACGTGATGTCCGACTCGGCGATGTCTGCTTTTGAAACTAAACCTTTATTCATTCAGACAAAGTGTTAAACTTCAAATAATCAGGTTTTCTGTTTTCATGATAATTTATAAATGTGCAGGACAGAAGACTAGTAGCGTAGGTACGTACCAGTCATTGATGTCTTTAAAAGGATAATCAGGCAAGGCTTTTGGGCTCGTTTGCACATTTAAAATGAACATTATAAATTATTTCTCAGTGGCCGTTACATACTATTTAATTTTTATCTTACAAAGAGTTGTTTTAAAACGTTGCATACGTTTTTAAACAACGAGTTATAAATTAAATGGTATCTAACGGACACGAATGTTGTATTCTACAGGGCCGTACCCTCCGGGGGGGGCAGGGGGGGGGGGCAGGTGCCCCCCTGAGAATCTTGTCCTTTTTTTTTTTTTTTTATATCTCCAGTAATAGCATAGAAATGTTTAATCTTTATAGTATGTTAAAAATTATTTATAAAATTTAGTGCCCCCCCCCCCCCCCATGGATTTTGGTCAGGGTACGGCCCTGTTCTATTTCTTACATATCATGAAAATGTTTTTTAAAATTTTTTAAAAATAAATTTAAAGGACTTTTCCAGGGAAAACCCCTAACTATTTACGGCCCTTCCGTTTGTAGTAAACTTGCGCGTCACAGACAAGTCAATTTCAGATTAACTTGTACGTCACGGAGTGGTCGTTTGACCGTACTTTTTTCTCATTGGATAGTATGGTATTCATGACCTGGTCATCACCTAGGTGCATCCGGTCGTATGCCTTTAAAATGTTATCGAACGTATATATGTGTAAACAAGTAGACCCATGTTCTCATCATCGGGTGTATAAAAAAGAAAAAAGTTTATTGGTAGCCTAAGCCAGGCTAAGGCGTGCGCTACAACAGCTTGTTCTGAATGTGCACGTAAAACCCTATGACATGACATTGGTAGCCTATGTTTAATTAATAAAACCGTGAAAAATGTGGCGACTATTATATATTACGGGCACGGCCAGTTTTGCGTACCGGTTTGTTAATGTTCGCGGAATGATGAAACAGCAGAATAGCCTATAATAGTTCAGAAATCTACATACTGAAGTGATAAATGACTGTTTACTTAGCCAATTGTTAATTGGTCTTTCAGAACAGAACAGAACAGAACAGAACTTTATTTCTCCCAGGCCGTTACACAACGGCATATGGGGAATATGAAATAACAATATTTGACAGTGACAAGATGGGTTTCAGTTGCCCAAAATTTACCTGTGATTTTTGTTTGGCAAGTGTGCATTTGGTAGATTAAGATTACCACACATTCTCTGCTAGCGACGCCGCTGACTGGACATAAAAACATTACTAACATTACAGGGTATTGTGCATGATGTTGTATTACTAACATTGCAGGGTATTATGCGTGATGTTGTATTACTAACATTACATGGTATTGTGTGATGTTGTATTACTAACATTACAGGGTATTATGCGTGATGTTGTATTACTAACATTACAGGGTATTGTGCGTGGTGTTGTATTACTAACATTACAGGGTATTCTGCATGATGTTGTATTAGTAACATTACAGGGTATTGTGTGTGGTGTTGTATTACTAACATTACAGGGTATTGTGTGTGGTGTTGTATTACTAACATTACAGGGTGTTGTGCGTGGTGTTGTATTACTAACATTACAGGGTGTGATGTTGTATTACTAACATTGCAGGGTATTGTGCGTGATGTTGTATTACTAACATTACAGGGTATTGTGCGTGGTGTTGTATTACTAACATTACAGGGTGTGATGTTGTATTACTAACATTGCAGGGTATTGTGCGTGATGTTGTATTACTAACATCACAGGATATTGTGCGTGATGTTGTATTACTAACATTACATGGTATTCTGCATGATGTTGTATTACTAACATTACAGGGTATTCTGCGTGATGTTGTATTACTAACATTACATGGTATTGTGTGATGTTGTATTACTAACATTACAGGGTATTCTGCGTGGTGTTGTATTACTAACATTACAGGGTATGCGTGTGTGTGTATTGTGCGTGGTGTTCTATTACTAACATTACAGGGTATATTCTGCTGCATTTGCGTGGTGTTGTATTACTAACATTACAGGGTATTCTGCGTGGTGTTGTATTACTAACATTACAGTGTATTCTGCGTGGTGTTGT
This sequence comes from Gigantopelta aegis, assembly GCF_016097555.1. NCBI lineage: Eukaryota > Metazoa > Mollusca > Gastropoda > Neomphalida > Peltospiridae > Gigantopelta > Gigantopelta aegis. The sequence continues at coordinate 68,632,082 of NC_054706.1, forward strand.
ATTACTAACATTACAGGGTATTCTGCGTGGTGTTGTATTACTAACATTACAGGGTATTATGCGTGGTGTTGTATTACTAACATTACAGGGTATTGTGCGTGATGTTGTATTACTAACATCACAGGATATTGTGCGTGATGTTGTATTACTAACATTACATGGTATTCTGCATGATGTTGTATTACTAACATTACAGGGTATTCTGCGTGATGTTGTATTACTAACATTACATGGTATTGTGTGATGTTGTATTACCAACATTACAGGGTATTCTGCGTGGTGTTGTATTACTAACATTACAGGGTATTGTGTGTGATGTTCTATTACTAACATTACAGGGTATTCTGCATTCTGTTGTATTACTAACATTACAGGGTATTCTGCGTAGTGTTGTATTACTAACATTACAGGGTATTCTGCGTGGTGTTGTATTACTAACATTACAGGGTATTGTGCGTGATGTTGTATTACTAACATTACAGGGTATTCTGCATGAGTAGTACCAGAGCCCGTGCTTATAAAACCTTTAGAGTTCAGACTCAATCTCAAATGACGTCACACGCATACAATTTGTATGGCGTTGTCATGACTTTAGTGTCTCGGGCTCTATTAGAGTCTCGAGTCTAGACTCTAAAAGTTTTATAAGCACCAGGCCAGGGCCTACTGAGCGCCATATATGCAGTGAGCAAGGTCACGTGACCCGTCCTGCGCTCTGATTGGTTGACGAGCGCGTTCTTTATCACAATGCATAGTTTGCTGTGATAACTAAATTAACTTATTCCAATTTGAAATTTATAAAATTGATAAAGAGGTAAGATAAAATAAATACGTAGATTGATAGCAGAAGTACGTAGGTCTGCCAATACCAACAGTAAATACCATTATAGGCCTACTGACCCCGCTGCAGGTCAGGTCATAGGGTTTAACGTGCATATTGATAACAGGCCGATGTAGTGCACCACTGTCAATTTCATGGGCGCATTAGGCCGACATCTCCGTCCAGGACAGGAAAATAGTTTGGGGGGTGGGTGGGTGCGAGGAGGGACTGCCCATGGTCAAAATTCTCTTTAAAAAGGGCACCGATTAGCCCGGCCCCCGTATAGTTTGTCATTCCTGTTTATATATGTTGTGACGTCACTGTTATGGCAGTCAGAAAAGTTTATGAATGTCAGATATGTGGTAATTTGTGCATTACTCGTTACATTTGCAATAACACCTCGCGTGCTATGTAGCAAATGCGCTGAGTAAGTGTTCTAAACAAAAATTAATCTCTCTTTTTTTTTTTTAAGGGAACACTAGTTAACATTAATTTTTCGACATGTCCGTAGCAAGTAAGGCTCACTTGATCTTAAGAAAAAAATGTCGCATCGCGCACATAGACAGCGCGGTGTTATCGTATCTAGGTGGGAGTAACTCATTTGTGTTTTATTTATAGCTAGTTATGTCCGTGCTTATATCCAGTTAGGTCCAAGGACGCTGTCCTGGCCGTGCATCCCAACTATCTGGACTGTCAGTCCACAACGTTGGTGTAGTACGTGGTCTTAAACTTACCGGTACCGGGTGGCGAACACAAAACCTACCAGCCTTATTTCCGATGGCTTAACCACTACACAGGGGCAGGACGTAGCCAAGTGTTTGAGCACTCGCATGAATCAATCCCTATCGGTGGGCTATTTCTTGTTCCAGCCAGTGCACCAACTTGCCAAGTTTGTTTCATTTAACACCACTAGGCCTACTAGAGCACATTGATTTATTAATCATCAGCTATTGGAGTTTGACATATTGTCTTAGAGAGGAAACCTGTTACATTTTTACATTAGTAGCAAGGGATCTTTTATATACACCATACCACAGGCAGGGAAGCACATACCACAGCTTTTGATATACCAGTTGTGGTTCACTGACTCGGACTAGAATGAGAAATAGCCTAATGGGCCCACTGACTGGGATCGACTTCAGACTGACTGTGCATTAGGCGAACACTTTACCACTGGACTAGGTCGATGGGTCCAACTTTTGACATCTCCTGATGCTGTTTCTGGGGATGGGCAGAGGGTTCTGGTGGTGAGTTTGAGGTTGGGTGGAATTTGGAAAAGAAATTTAATAGTAATCTACTAAAAATATGTCAGTGATCAGCTGGAACAAACTTAAAAGCCAAAATATAAAATTTGTTTGCTTGGCCAAAACCTTTAAGGTGGATATTCATTTATAGTTATTTTTGTGCTTATATCCAATTAAAGTTCAAGCATACTGTTCTGGGCACACACCTTATGCATCTATATGGAATAATCATGATCATCATCTTTATTCAAAGGTTACATTATAGTACTAAGCTTAGTAAGTACAGCACATGATCTTCCTCTTAAGATGAATGTAGCTTATAGGTTAAATGTATATAACTTCTTATTTTTAGGTCTTGGTCTCTTTTCTACAATCACAACCACACCAACTGCCACTGTGTCTGGTCCACTGATGACCTTCAATTCGACCTCTGAAGGAACGTGTGCTTTTACGTGTAGATCATCTACAGACTGTAGGTTTTACAGATACACCTCTCCGACGTGTAACCTGTTTGCTGGATACTATGGTGGAGATAGCCAAACACCAGCACCAAATAAAAGCTTTTCAAGTAGGTTTTGTTATTCAGTATTTTCAAAAGCCGGTAAATACATTTTTATATGCCTATCTTTGACTTGTCATATTATCGTATGGCATTGTCCATCAGTCCATAATTTTTTTGTTTTCAGGGCACATTTTTCTTAACAATTCATATAGTAATCAAACCTTGTATGGAAGTACAACTTGGGATGGTGATGTGTTGTGTACCATAACTAGGTCATTGTGACCTACTTTTCACACGTTATTGCACATTAAAGGAAACCTTGTCTGAGCCATATAATATATATATAATGTCTTCCTTATCAATTCAAAGAGCATATTCAATAATTTGTGTGCATCTCCATCAAACTCCTGACATTCATATTATGTATCTCACTGGTACTCTTGTTTGTCAATGTTATTATTATTTTTTTAAATAAAAATTTAATATTACAATCAGATGTTTTTCAAATGGTAAAAATGTTTCATATATTTGACATTGAAACTTGGCTGGCATTCATTCAGTTCAACTTAACTGAGAGGTCCAAAACACTGTAGCTATACTTTGAACAAATTGTACACATTTTAAAATAATCTTTTATATATTGATTGTTTTAAATTGATTAATTGTTTTTAATTTTAGTTTTTACCTTTTATCATTAATTGTTTTAACTTCAGAATGTGTACCAATCTACGCACCCGACCATGGCACCATGACATCTAGTCTTCATCGTATTGGTGACTCCACCCAGCTGACTTGCAGCACTCCATACTCTGTGGTTGGAAATGGGACGATCGTCTGCCAGGATGACGGCATCTGGTCCTCGCTTCCAGCGTGTTCTCTTCTCAGTAAGATCATAGTTTATGTAATCTTAACTTTGGCTTCTTAAAGATCAGTGTTCAAGATTAAATTTTTTGGCCAGTATCCCATTTGGATACTAACATTTCAAAATCTGGTATCCCACCTAAGAATTTAGTATTATATGGCATCCCGGTGGGATACTGGTATCCAAAATTAAATTCTGGGATATCGGGATACCGTTAATCTCGAACACTGAAGATCCAATACAGACCTGTAGGAACACTGTCAGAAGATGGAATAGGGGCTATATTTTCATATTGATAGCTATACTTACAAAATACGATTTCCAAGCATTCTGAAAGCAAAATAGCAATATTTTAAGATACATTTTACAGCTGTTTTAAAAGGTTTTTCTTATGTTGGTGAGAACATCATTCATTATTTTTGATAACATGTACTTGTTAACACATGTACGTGTCTTAAAAATTTCAAGACATATGACTGGCTGCTCCTAGGTGATGACCAGGTCATCAATGCCATACATCCAAAACAGCACGATCGAAATCAATTACCCTGTGACGTATAGTTAACCTCACAATCATTTGTCTGTGATGCATAAATTAGCTACAAATGCAAAGTAAAAAAAAGATGTTAAAATTTGCTTAAAACATGGCTTTTGAGGATATGTAAGAAATAGAATAATACATTTGTGTCCATTAGATACCATTTATCTTACAACTCATTGTTTAAAGACGTACATTGTATCAAACACGCTTTTGCTTGTTAGATACATTTTAAAATGACTCGTAAGATAAATGGTATCTAATGGCCACTCATGTACATGTATTATTCGCTGTATACATACTTACATATGCATGCATGTACACATGCACACAAACAACTCCAGTGTATGTAAAGGTAATAATGAAGAAAAAAAGTGAAAATAATAATTATATATTTATACACACATAAACTCATGGCATTGTATAAATATATAAATTTTGTCAAAATATAAAGTATTGGAAAGTCCTTTTGATTTACTAAATTTTGCTCTCTGTTTTTATGATAACAATATTTTTCATAGAATACAAGAATATCATGTGGCCATTAAAGCTCTTTTCAATTAATAAAATGATAAATGTCATAATAAAGTAAAATGTTTTATTTTCCAGATGTCAGAGATTGTCCAGCAGACACTGTATCGTATGAGGGGAAGTGCTATTCCATCTTCGAAACACCGTTACCCTGGCATTTAGCAGAGATCGCATGTGAAGCCAAAGGGGCACAACTCGTTAATATTGGGTCTGTTGGTGAAACAAATTTTCTAGACAAACTCTTGTTTTTCCAAGCAAACACAACATATTGGTCAGCTGGAACAGACCAGGAGGTGGTAAGCTAATACAGTTTGACAACAGACGTTTGCTTTTGGCTTTGTTCACAGGAAATATGTTGTATAACAAATCATACCGTAATTTCATTTCATGGACATGTTTTGTAAATGGTACGTACAGTTTTTAAATTTTACTGTTTTGTGCAAACATTGTTAGATCCATTAACAATCACCGAACAGTTTTGCATTGAAAGTTTTCAATATTTTTGAAAATGGAAGCAGCGTATATGCAGCTAGTTTATTGTTATTGCAGGTTGACACAAAGCTATAATTACCATGCATGCTTTGCCACATTGACAAATATAAAACTGTCTACTTACCTCAAATCACCCCCAGTCATTACATTTTTATTTTTCATAACTAAATAAAATATTAAGTTTAAAGTTTAAAAACATGAAAAGAAGTAGCATTTGTCGAATACAGCATATCAGAACATTATAGTATCTGAGGTAGGTTATTATTTACTATGTGTGAAGCCAAAATGATGGTCCGGAAAGTGTCTGTTGTCGATCTTAGTAATAAATTGCTTTTAATATATATTTTTTTAATATCATCTTAAACTTTGTAAAATGTTTTTAAAATTCTGGTACATGTACAGGTATGCATGTCTGCAGTTTATTACCAACAATGTGCGTTAACTTTCAGGAGGGCTTCTACCACTGGTCGCCACACTATTCCCCAATTCCTTATATTAAATGGTTCACATCTGGTGGAGAGCCAACTGGAGCAGGACAGAACTGTCTGGCACTGCAGCGGACGTTTGGCAATCTGGACAGTGGTCAGTTCTACGTCACAGATGCAGACTGTCTTGATGAAAAACCATACATCTGTGCTGTGGGAAGTATGTATTGATAATTTTGATTCACTTAATTAAGGAAAAACACTACCATTGTTGTGTGATTACTATAGTTTGGTGTAAGATATAGTTCCTCATAAAAACAAAAAATACTACAAAGTTCTGATATGCTTTTTGAAATCTTTCTTTGATGATTACACACAGGTTGACCTCTGTAGTATTTAGCATTGGTTTGAAGTTACTTGTTATATGTAGTACTAACTGATAACAACTGTGCAAGTGGTATAGTGTCACATGTATAACAGCAAAACAAGGTGGTGCTCAACCATGAGGGCTGCTAACTGAATGTTTTTGTGGTCGACCTTTGTTGATTTGTTTTGCATGGTGCTTGTCAGTTTAGAGCACTCCCTAAAATTAGTAGTCACATGACCCTCTCTATAGTGTTGCATTTTTCACAGAATATATTCTGACATAGAAATTGTATGGAACTGTATGAAGTAATTAATGGTGGTGTGTAACCTTAAGTAATCATCTCTGTTGTAAGAAGTATATATTAATCATGTTCTACTAGCCTCAATGGTGTAATGGTTAAGTCATCAGATTTAGGGCTGATAGGTACTGGGTTCACATCCCAGTACCGGCTCCCACCCAGAGCAAGTTTTAATGGCTCAGTGAGAACACTACACCGACTTCTCTCTCACTAACAACAAACAACTAACCACAAATCAGCTGCGCTGAACAGATAGTTCAGATATAGTCCAGGACAGCATACTTGAACCTTCATTGGATATAAGAAATAAATACAAACCAAAGTTTAAACGAATTATGTTCTATATGACAATGTAATTATCTGTTTTATCAGAAGTTCATATAATTTAATTGTGTTCTTTTGTGGTAGCTAGGCTTTAGTTTTGTACATGTATATTAGTAAAGTTTTAACCTAGTCTTATACATAGCCATAATTATTTTGATGAAATGCTGCTAAATATATGAAGGGTCCACGGGAATAACCTATGATGTCCATGCGAACAGATAGTCAGTATTATAATGGTTATGTATGTCAAGGTCACAATGTCGCACTCAATTAAAAACCTATAATTATGGTAGACCATTAAAAGTTGTTGGTAAATTGTGTTTTCTTTGGCATATATATTTCACAATTGCACAGTTGTAAACATTGATATAAAAAAATATCACCTCATTAAAAATGTGACATCACAGGCTATTCCTGTACACCCTTCATATACATGCCTCGCTTTAGCATGTTTTGGGGGGTTTTCCTTGCAGGGTTGCATGTTGGTGACAGTCCTTGTATTGGTCCCTCCTGGTGTCGTGGAAATTCTCAATGTGGTTCGAACTGTGGCTGTCATGGTACATACACAGTCCAAGTCGGTACTTCTGGAGAAAACACAACACACTGTACTGTAGGTAAGCCTAGACTAGAACACACTGTACAGTAGGTAAGTCTTAGACTAGGACACACTGTACTGTAGGTAAGTCTAGACTATGACACACTGTATTGTAAGTAAGTCTAGACTAGGACACACTGTACTGTAGGTAAGTCTAGACTATGACACACTGTATTGTAAGTAAGTATACACTAGGACACACTGTACTGTAGGTAAGTCTAGACTATGACACACTGTATTGTAAGTAAGTATAGACTGGGACACACTGTACAGTAGGTAAGTCTAGACTAGGACACACTGTATTGTAAGTAATGAATGAATGAATGAATGAATGTTTAACGACACCCCAGCACGAAAAATACATCGGCTATTGGGTGTCAAACTATGGTAATGCAAATAAATAAAGTGATGATCAACATCAATATAAAAATTCAAGGTTTAAACAAAAACAGTGTAAAGAACTGTGCAAAAATACAAATACAAATATCACAGAATTTTACGGATACCGAATTTTACTCTAAACTTCAATTTGTGCTGTATTGGCCATTCTCAAAGAGAATGTTACACCCCTGCACCACGGTGAGGTTACAGCACGCGCAGGGGGTATTGTAAGTAAGTCTAAGACTAGGCAGGCCATAGGATTTCAAATTTCATGGGAAACACCTTTTCAGTTCCATGCCTTGTGATCATGGGAACTGATCTGAAACTATTCTTAGGTTCCGTTGAATAGTTCTACTCAATATAATATTCATGGGAAACAACGTTTCGGTTCTGAGATTTTACCAACATAGTACCAGAAACGATCATTTCTGTGAAATCAGAAGGCCTGCTAGGACACACACTGTACAGTAGGTAAGTCTAGACTCGGACACACTGTACAGTAGGTAAGTCTAGACTCGGACACACTGTACAGTAGGTAAGTCTAGACTAGGACACACTGTACAGTGGGTAAGTCTAGACTAGGACACAGTGGGCAAGTCTAGACTAGGACACACTGTACAGTGGGTAAGTCTAGACTAGGACACACTGTACTGTAGGTAAGTCTAGACTAGGACGCACTGTACTGTAGGTAAGTCTAGACTAGGACACACTGTACAGTAGATAAGTCTAGACTAGGACACACTGTGCAGTAGGTAAGTCTAGACTAGGACACACTGTATTGTAAGTAAGTTTAGACTAGGACACACTGTACTGTAGGTAAGTCTAGACTAGGACACACTGTACTGTAAGTAAGTCTAGACTAGGACACACTGTACTGTAGGTAAGTCTAGACTAGGACACACTGAATTGTAAGTACTGTAAGTCCTAACTAGGACACTGCATTGTAGGTAAGTCTAGTCTAGGTGACTGCATTTGTTGTAGACTATTAGGACAATGTATGTAACTCTTATATAAGCTTGTTGAAATTGGGATAAACTGCCCAAGCATGTGTTTTACTACAATTAATAATTAATTTGTGTATAAAGTTTATTTAGTTATTATATAATTTGCATACTACCCATGTTATGTGCATAGCTATTGTTCAGTTTCTGACTTGCAGCAGACAGTTTTTATCTTTGACAGCTGTGTAAAAATCTTTGAATTTGTTTGGTCATTAAGGGTATGAACCCTGATTTATTATTGTTACTTACGTGACATGTTATGCTTTAATATTTTATAATCGTTTTACTTTGTTAGGTTGGACAGACAGAAATGGTTATTCTGTTGCACGTGATGACACCGCAACCTCATGGGATGTTGCTCGACAGGCCTGCAGACAGTGGGGTGCAACTCTTCTTTCACCGCTGAACACTGTTATTGGCGATGAATTGTATTCTGTTTATGGAACCAATTATCGTGAAGGCATGTATTAATCTGATGCTCAGTTATGGCAGTTAGTGCAAATCATTTGTGTAGAAAGCCTCAATTTGTTGAAGTTTGTAGAAATCATTATGTTGGAACTCTAACATGGATACATTTATAAAAAAAATAAAAAAATAATGCCATATTATTGTTAGATATTTATTAAAAGTAACTATTTTGAATTATGTGTTTGCTTGACATGCTTAGCAATGTATTCAGTTTTGGAATACAAAATTGTATTTGTTTTAAAAAATCAGTGACTGTCATATTTGGACTCTGTAAAGGACATTTAAGTGATATTCTTTCTGAATTTGCAAGCACATACAGCTCTTGCTGTTTAAGCAAAGCTATTACTCAAACTCCCCATTACTCCCCTGAGACTAGTTCAAGGAGATTCATTTTTACCTTCCATTACTATATGAATTTATATGGCATCAGTATGCTAATTTATTACCCATATGGTTAAAAATATCTTGGTACATATCAAAGTGATACGTCCCACTAGAAAGCCAAGTGGGACATAACACTTTTGACATCACACGATGACGTCATCGATTGGCATGCTACAACCTTACAGGAACATCAGCCAAGCGAGTTGAGCGATATACATTAAGAAAGATTATGGGTAATAAATAGGATATTAAACTCGCTACCATTTCAGATCATGTTTATGTCCCTCGTGAAATAATTTTTATTGTCACTTGCTAAAGCTCGTGACAATTGAAAATCATTTCACTCGGGATATAAACATGATACGAAATGGAAGCTCGTTTAATATCCTATTTATCTGAAAAGGCTTCTCATAATCTAAGTTAGGGGAGCAATTAATCACTCCCCTCAATGTTTGTTAATTCACATCATTAATCCTCTGTTTTAGCAGTTGTGTTTAACTGTTAATTCTACATATGTATTGGTCTAAATCAAAGAAAGAAAGAAGTGTTTTATTTAACGACGCACTCAACACATTTTATTTACGGTTATATGGCGTCAGACATATGGTTAAGGACCACACACATTTTTTTTAGAGGAAACCCGCTGTCGCCACATAGGCTACTCTTTTTTACGACAGGCAGCAAGGGATCTTTTATTTGCGCTCCCCACAGGCAGGATAGCACAAACCATGGCCTTTGTTGAACCAGTTATGGATCACTGGTCGGTGCAAGTGGTTTACACCTACCCATTGAGCCTTGCGGAGCACTCACTCAGGGTTTGGAGTCGGTATCTGGATTAAAAATCCCATGCCTCGACTGGGATCCGAACCCAGTACCTACCAGCCTGTAGACCGATGGCCTGCCACGACGCCACCGAGGCCGGTGGTCTAAAACATTATTATTCACGTCATTCATCTGTTTGTTTTAGCACCTTTGTATTGGACCAGCTTGAGGAAAACTGCTAATGGTTATGCAGAATTTGGTGATCCCGAAGTCAAAGGGTTAACATCTGAAGATATATTGTGGAAAAGTGGCACATCGGACAGGAGCAAATTTGTGGGTGACTGTGTCTCTATGGAGATTTCTAAGCTAGGAAGCAGGATGATTGCATACAATTGCAGTACCAGACTTAGATCCATTTGTAAAAAACTCAAAGGTAATCTAATTAGTCTATTTTTTAGTTTAAATATAATTATTTACAGTTCATACAAGAGTATCCTATTGCTTACATATATGTACCCATAAATATATCTGTTGCCAAAATGTCAATTGTGTTTTTAAATGTGTATGTCTTTGTTTTGCTTTAGTTTTTGAGAGATCTAATTAATCAAAATTACAGATTGTTAGACTAGGTATATTGCAAACTATCTGGGTATAAATCAAGTGTTTATTTTGTGTTTTAATATATTTCCAAAGTATCTACTTCATATACATGTATGACATTGTGTTTTTAGAAATCCTTTTTTTTAATACAGATACCTATTTTGTGTTTTATTTTCCAAGGTATCTACATAATGCTTATTTAAAGAAATCATTTTAATACAAGTAATTTGTGTTAATACAAGTAATTTGTGTCTATTTTGTGTTTTTCTCTACAAAATTCAACCAGTGTCAGTATGTGTTGTCTGTTTTGTGTTTCAGTCTCTGAGAGGACAACTACCCAGTATACAGAATTCAGACAGTGTCAGTATGTGTTGTCTGTTTTGTGTTTAAGTCTCTGAGAGGACAACTACCCAGTATACAGAATTCAGACAGTGTCAGTATGTGTTGTCTGCTTTGTGTTTCAGTCTCTGAGAGGACAACTACCCAGTATACAGAATTCAGACAGTGTCAGTATGTGTTGTCTGTTTTGTGTTTAAGTCTCTGAGAGGACAACTACCCAGTATACAGAATTCAGACAGTGTCAGTATGTGTTGTCTGTTTTGTGTTTAAGTCTCTGAGAGGACAACTACCCAGTATACAGAATTCAGACAGTGTCAGTATGTGTTGTCTGTTTTGTGTTTAAGTCTCTGAGAGGACAACTACCCAGTGTACAGAATTCAGACAGTGTCAGTATGTGTTGTCTGTATTGTGTTTCAGTCTCTGAGAGGACAACTACCCAGTGTACAGAATTCAGACAGTGTCTGACTGTGTTGTCTGTTTTGTGTTTCAGTCTCTGAGAGGACAACTACCCAGTGTACAGAATTCAGACAGTGTCAGTATGTGTTGTCTGTTTTGTGTTTCAGTCTCTGAGAGGACAACTACCCAGTGTACAGAATTCAGACAGTGTCTGACTGTGTTGTCTGTTTTGTGTTTCAGTCTCTGAGAGGACAACTACCCAGTGTACAGAATTCAGACAGTGTTTGACTGTGTTGTCTGTTTTGTGTTTCAGTCTCTGAGAGGACAACTACCCAGTATACAGAATTCAGACAGTGTCAGTATGTGTTGTCTGTTTTGTGTTTCAGTCTCTGAGAGGACAACTCTACAGAATTCTACCAGTGTCAGTTTGGCCGTGTTATCGGAGAAACCCGTGAAGAACAGTGAGGTGTGTGCCGCTCACTGCTTCACTGATCCAGACTGTTCATCATTCGGCTTTGACCCTATCAACTACACATGCGTTACATTTAACAGTGTGGCTGGACCAACCATGTTCATGGCCCATTACTGGCAGATTAACAGAAGTAAGTAATATTTCAATATGTGCTTTTGACTTAGTATACATCTAACACTGTAACTGGACCAAACATGTTCATTAGTCATAACTGGCAAATTAACAGAGGTAATATTTTAAGTTTTCTTTTTTCTTTTACATTTTAAAACATAACTGGGCCAATCGAGTTCAATACCCATTATTGGCAGATTAATTTAAGTAAGTAATATTTCAACATATCATTTTGACTATCAACCCCGTGCAATATTGTCCTTGGCAATCGGCAGTGCCATGGGAATTGCCATGTAGCTTTTAATTCTACATAGCACTTTTTGTTTTGCTGTGCGCTATATTTGATTTATTTCCATAGCATGTTTTTTGCCATTGACATTTTCTTAATTGCAGGGATGGACCATATACTGTGAAGACTCTTCAAATGTAAGCAACCTACAACAAAGAGGACAAATGTGATGTTTGTTATAGGTTACATCCCTTTGACAAGTCTTCACAATGGGTACATCACATTTGTACTGTGTTTGTTGCAGGTTGCTTCCCTTTGACGAGTCTTCACAATGGGTAAATCACATTTGTACTGTGTTTGTTGCAGGTTGTTTCCCTTTGACGAGTCTTCACAATGGGTACATCACATTTGTACTGTATTTGTTGCAGGTTGCTTCCCTTTGACAAGTCTTCACAATGGGTAAATCACATTTGTACTGTGTTTGTTGCAGGTTGTTTCCCTTTGACGAGTCTTCACAATGGATACATCACATTTGTACTGTGTTGCAGGTTGTTTCGCTTTGACGAGTCTTCACAATGGATACATCACATTTGTACTGTGTTTGTTGTAGGTTGTTTCCCTTTGACGAGTCTTCACAATGGATACATCACATTTGTACTTTGTTTGTTGCAGATTGCTTCCCTTTGACAAGTCTTCACAATGGATACATCACATTTGTACTGTGTTTGTTGTAGGTTGTTTCCCTTTGACGAGTCTTCACAATGGGTATATCACAATTGTACTGTGTTTGTTGCAGGTTGTTTCCCTTTGACCAGTCTTCACAATGGGCGTATCACATCAGGATCTGGCATCACAGCTGTTAACTCCACCGTGATGTACACCTGTGACAACTTGTACACAATCGCTGACAACCACAGTGACACTCTTGTGTGTGAAGACTCGGGCCAGTGGTCAGCTCGTCCACTCTGTGTGTTTGGTGAGCTCATTTAATTCTTACTATCACTGTCTTTAAATTATACTCTTCCAAAAAAGTAGGGGAACTCTAATAAGAATTTACAGTTGCTAAAATTGTAAGGTATATTAGCTGTGATGAATGGTTATATGATAATAGTGAATTAATTGGGCAAACATTACAACCAGTAGTTCAGTATTACAGTAGGTTTTATGACCACCAAAGATCTTGAAGGACGATTGGGCCGAGTCAGAAGTGAAATTTGAAAATTGACTTTTTTTATCAGTAAATTGCAAATTCAAACAATAAAAATGACTAAAAACAAAACAATAACAACTGTATGATCAACAGAATGAAAAAGGTTGACAGAAATAATGTTCCACAGTGATTAATGGACCTTCCTGGAAATGGTCAAAATGGAGAATGACACCCCACGTACGTGTACGGGGCAACTGCGTGATGCATGTGCATACTATGGAATGTATTTGGGTGTGTTGATAAACAGACCTGAACGTTCTTTACTAGGATGTCTGTGGTCAAAACGTATGTTCGGTCTAATAGTTAATATTAACATTAATATTTCAGGTTCCCCTACTTTTTTTGAAGAGTATATAGTAGTAGTAGTAGTAGTAGTAGTAGTAGTAGCAGGAGCAGGAGCAGGAGCAGTAGCAGGAGCAGGAGCAGTAGGAGCAGGAGCAGGAGGAGGAAGAGGAGGATTATACTATTAGTTTTAACCCGCAAAAATGGACACTGAGTTTAGTTAATCTACAAATTATTCTCAGATGTACGTGCATTTTTTAAAATATGAAAAATACATTTTGTGATATATAAACATCAATATGACCAGAAACACTTCGGATGTATGTAAATGAATAATTTAAACAATAAAATTTAAGTGAAATATTATTTCATTTATCAAAAATGGCTCTAATAGTGAAAAATATGCCTTTGTTTTTAAAAACTAGGGTCTGTCATTTCAATTCATAATTAAAATTTAATAATAACAATAATATGATAACGACAGTGATATGTTATAATTACTATCAATTTGTGTTTATGCATTTCTTAATTATTGGTTACTTTGCAAAGGGAAATTTGACTGATTACATTTTTGTTATTCTGACTCCAGATGGGCCAGCCTGTAGACCAAACTGGGTGAGGTATAACGCAAGTTGTTACTACCTTGAGAAGACATTACTGAACTGGTCCGCTGCAGGGACAGTCTGTGAGTCGTACAATGCCTATCTGGTGGAAATAGAAACACCGGCTGAAATGTCGTTTCTCACCAAGTTCCTCGACTACAATGCAACATTCGGTGCATGGACAGGCGGCCTTGATATAGGACTGGTGAGTTGACGGACATCCACAACTATTGTTTAGTGGTTTTGATATGGCCTTGTCTTTTAAAAGGATTTTTGTGATTAACAAAATATGGCCTGAATATTTATAACTGAATTATGATTGTTTTCATAGCCACAGATGCCAAGGAAATCTTGGTGATGTTGTGATTAACAAAAGATGGCCTGAGTATTCATAACTGACTTATGGTAGTTTTTGTAGCCACAAATCTGCCAAGGAAATATTGGTGATGTTTATAACAATTTAAAACATTTTGTCATCTAGCTTTTAGTTATAAAAGTTTAAAAATCACCCTTCTTTTTCATTACTTTATTATGAAATATTGATTGGATGTAATTTTTAGCATGGTAATAATTTTAATAGTTTTAAATAGTATTTTGTTGAAGTTTTGTTTAAACAATTTTTATGTTCGATTTTAGCCTGATACGTGGTGAAACTAGGATTAATCCCCATCATTGGTTGCATTGAACTGTTTCTCATTCCAGCCAGTGCACTATGACTCGTATATCAAAGGCTGTGGTATGTGCTGTCCTGTCTGTTGGGTGGTGCATATAAAAGATCCTTTGCTACTAATGAAAAGATGTAGCAGTTTTCTTTCTAAGACTACATGTCAAAATTACCAAATATTATACATCCAATAGTCAATGATTAATAAATCAATGTGCTCTAGTAGTGTCGATAAACAAAACAAACTTTAAACTTTCTTAATTACATCTAGTTTAAATATCCTTGGAATTTGACTTTATAATTACATGTATATGTCCTATTTATATATTTATTTTGTTATATAGACAATAAGATTGTTTTGTATTTCTTAATTATATTTTCTAGGAAGGTTTCTACAGATGGGCACGTTTCTACTTTGTTGGTATGACGTATACAGACTGGTTCCCTGGGTTTCCTGGTGGCTCCATGAAACAACCCACTGTGGATCTGGAAATCGAAAATAAGACTGGAAGACCAATCACGCAAGACTGCATAGAACTAAGGAAATTATACGAGTCAACCCTCGCCAATCGACATTACTTCAGCGACGAAATTTGCACAGTTGCCCAGCCCTACATCTGTGAAACAAAGAGTAAGCATCTAAGTCATTAATTAGGGGGCGGGACATAGCCCAGTGGTAAAGTGCTTACCTGATTTTCGGTCGTTCTGGGATTGATCCCCGTCAGTGTGCCCATTGGGGTATTTCTCATTTGAGCCAATGCCCTGGTATGTACTATCCTGTCTGTGGGAACATACATATAAAAGATCCCTTGCTACTAATAGAAAAATATAGCAGATTTCCTCTCTTAAGACTAAATGTCAGACTTAACAAATGTTTAACATCCAATAGCCGATCATTAAGAAATCAATGTGCTCTAGTGGTGTTATAAAACAAAACAAACTTTATAACCAAGTAATTAGTTAGTTAAATACACTATGTCCTTTTAAAACACTTTATTTTATTTTTAATAAAACATAATTACCACTTGCAGTAATAATTTTCTTCACATTAAGTGATGTAAAATTTATATATTTGAGTGTGTAAATAAATCACCTACAAATTTGTCTGACTCACCCTAACCCAAGCAGCGGGATCTGGCTCAGTTGGTAGAGCGCTCGCCTGAGGTGCTTTGATAATTGGTGGATCCATTCTCAGATTTGGTTTTTCCCCATCCCAAGCAGTGCTCCATGACTGGTATATCAAAGGCCATGGTATGTGGTGTCGTGTCTCTGGGAAAGTTCATATAAACGATCCCTCCTTACTTAAAAGGACATTCCTGAGTTTGCTGCAATTTTTAAGATGTTATCGACTAACAGAGACTTTTTAACAATTGTAATTGCATATCAAATATATTTTTCTGCATAAATAGTGGCTGAATATTAAACATGTTTCTGATCATTTTAATATTTGTACTAGGTTAAATTTCACTTTATTTCTTTAAAAAAAAATTTTTTCGTACATACAAAATTATTTAAAGACAAAATCCAGTTTGGGCTTCTTAAAAATATTAAGACGAACAGAAACACATTGAATATACTGATACTGATATTCTAAACAAGAAAATATATTTAATATGTAAGTTTAACCATAGAAATATTTTATTAGTTGGAAACAATTTACAATGCAGCAAACTCAGGAATGTCCCTTTAACAAAAAAATGTAGCAGGTTTCAGAATTATCAAATGCTTGACCTCCTGAAGCCAGTTGTTCAAACATTAATTAGCTTAACCAGTGGTTAACAGAAATGTTCAAAACCGACATGCATTTTATATATAGATACATGTAGTCTTCCAAAAAAGTTTCAGTCAAATATATTATTAAATCTACCAAAAACTAAAAGGTAGTAAATTAATTATTTTTAGTGTTGGGAATCCATTGGAATTTCAGGGGGTGAGACGTAGCCCAGTGGTAAAGTGTTCGCGTAATGCATGGCCGGTCAAGGATCGATCCCTGTCGGTGGGCCCATTGGGCCATTTCTCGCTCTAGTCAGTGCACCACGACTGGTATAGCAAAGGCCATGGTACATGTGTATGTGTTATCCTCTCTGTGGGATGGTGCATATAAAAGATCACTTGCTGCTAATCGAAAAGAGTAGCCCATGAAGTGGCAACAGCAGGTCTTTTCTCTTAATATCTGTGTGGTCCTTAACCATATGTTTGACGCCATATAACCGTAAATAAAAATGTGTTGAGTGCGTCATTAAATAAAACATTTCTTTCTTTCTTTCTCTCCATATCTGTGTGGTTCTTAACCATATGTCCGACGCCATATAACCGTCAATAAAATGTTTTGAGTGTGTCGTTAAATAAAACATTTCCTTTCCTTACGTTGGAATTTCATATCATTGATCATCAGTTGTAATCACTTTCGATTACACAGTCAGTTAGAATTATATGAACATTGGAAGAATTTAAATTATTATGTTATTGCATCTTTTGCCATGTTCACCGGGATCTAGAACCAACATATGACTAATTTTACCTTTTATAACTATATAATGCCTTTTTATTTTATGTACTCATGAAAGTTAAATTTATTTGCTTTGTTTAACAATACCACTAGAGTACATTGATTTATTAATCATTTGGTTTTGGATGTCAAACATTTGGTAATTTTGACATATAGTCATAGAGAGGAAACTCGCTACATTTTTTCATTAGTAGTAACGGATCTGAAATATGCATCATCCCACAGACAGGATAGCACATACCACGGCCTTTGATATACCAGCACTAGCTGGGTTTATGTACACATGAAAACAAACCCCAACTCCAACATATTTACATCACATCCATCATCTAAACTGGAAGAATAGTTAGTTATCATGTTCCCAGACAGTCGATTATGGACTTTTGTAATCAATTATCACATTGGTAGAGCCAACCCTATCGTTTTTTTAAATTATAATAGATCATGAATTGGAACATCATTCATTATATGTATATTGATCTATTGAACAGAGAATGTTAGATATATAGTAAAGTACTCTTACAGAGAACCGGAAGGGACTATGATAGTTAGTTCGTTATAGCAGTTGTTCGTTGTACACATTTGTATTTTATTCAGTTAGTTATTAATGTATAGAGAGATAAAATGGGACGATCATTTCATCCTATGCAGTAGTTCATTCAAAGTATGTTCGTTATAAGTGTACTTTACTGTACTTTGAATTTACATGTATAACATCCATGCCTGTGTTTTTATAATACTATTACTACTAGTAATCATAATAATAGAATAATATTTTTAAATTATTGTTTTCATTATTGTTGTTATTAGAATTGTTGTTGGGGAATTTTGTGGTTAGTGTAACAATGTTATGAAAATATAATTTTTTAAAAAGGAAAAAAAATATGGAAGCTAAAATTCAGACTGGGAACAATTTTAGATACAGCAATATTTGTTATTTTTCTGTTTTTTCTTCTTCTAGTTTTCAATGTTGGTTCTGTAAACTGCTCACGTTATGGCGATTCTGTATGCAAGCATGTGTCCGAGTGTTTAAACAACCAATGCCAGTGTCCTTATGAGACGTATCGCCAGACTGGAGAAGATGGAATCGAAAACACAACATGTGACAAAAGTATGTGATTATAGACGTTTTGAGTGTTAATCTTAGACCAGATATTTTAGTCTTGCCCTTTTTTAAAGTAAAATTTTGCATTAAAGTTTCGTGTTTACATCAGTTTTTCACAAACTCTATAAGTGAAACAAGGTTTATTGTTGCATCACAAGTGTTCATCACAGGGCACTGGAAAAAATGTGAAGCATAAACAAATGTATGTTCACAAATGTTTTCTTTTAATTAATTGAGGAAAAAACCCACCAATCAATCACTGTTATGAAATAAAAATAAGGCAATTCCAACCCTTGGGACAAAATGCATAAATCATGTGCATGAAACATCTTGAAACAGTTACGGTTATTACTATTATTCAGGTTGTATGTTGAGTTTTAAATGAGATTAGTAAATTAATGGGTTTTTTATTGACAGTTCAGCCAATCGGCAACACTGGTTGTAAACAACGGGATGACCTCTGTTTGAATAACTCCATCTGTGACTCCACGGACCTGTGTGTGTGTCCCCCAGGCTTGTATCAGAATGGTCAAGACCAGAGCATGACCACTACATGTGATCCAGGTAATATGAGATTAAAAGTCTTTAAAGTTTTCAGGAATTCATGTTTTTAGTTCTGCCAAAAGACTGCTTCTGTCTTTATTGTTGTTTGATGAAACATTAATAGTAACCCTCTTAGTTTTCAAGACTCCACAAGGTTTTCTGGATTTTTTTATCCAGGGTCTATTTTCATAAATTATAGAGGTGGGACATACCCTAATGGTGAAAGTATTGTTTGATGATCCCCATTGGTGGTCCCATTGGGCAATATTTCTTTTTCCAGCCAGTGCTCCACAACTGGTGTAACAATGTGCTCTGAAACTGGTGTGACAAAGACGTACTATATCCTGTCTGTGGAATGGTGTATATAATTGAAAAGAGTAGCTTATCGAGCGGTAACAGCAGCTTTCTTCTCTCATTTTCTGTGTGGTCCTTAACCATGCATGTATTGAATTTAGGGATTTATTCAAGGATTCCACCTGAATTGTAGAACTGATGTAATATAGATATTTTGGGACTTCATCTTATAATATTATGCTTCCAACCCAAAATTGGGAGTCATACAAACATGGAATCCTGCTAAATTAGCAGTCTTATATGTTTGATGCCATAAAACCATAAAATGTGTTCAGTTCATCATTAAATAAAACTTTTCTTCCTGCCTTTCTCTGCATTATCATCATTTTACTCTGCTTTGACTTTTATATTAAAGGACATGGTATGTGCTTACCTGTCTGTTGGAAAGTACATGTACCTTTAAAAGATATCTGTTGACAATTGGCAGGTGTAGCCATTAACAGTAGATTTCTGTTTTGCACTATCATAGCTGGTTATCTCGGAGGGGGGTGGGGGGTGTTGGGGTTTTTTTTATGGTTCAGTGGTTTTTCAGAAACATTTATTATCCCAACACATCTAATCATGTCAAGATTGAAATGCATTGTTTCATTGTCTGGGCAGGATTTAGCTCTCTACTGAGTGCTCGCTTGAGGTGCTTCCATCCCAGGATCGAACCACCTGGGTGGATCCAATCAGCTAATTGGGATTTTTCTTATTCTAATCAGTGCACCACAACTGGTCAAAGGCCAAATGTGGTATGTGCTTTCTTGTCTGTGGGAAAGTGCATATAAAAGATCCCTTCCTGCATTAGGAAAAATATAGCGGATTTCCTCTGATGACTACGTGTCAGAAGTACCATATTTCTTTTACATCCAGAAGCCGATGATTAATTAATCAATGTGCTTTTATTTCATTGTCTGAATATGTAGAGGTAAGATTATATCAGTAGAAGGGTGGACAATTATATACTCTACATTGTTCTGTTATTTGGCCAACCATAAATTTTTCTTATGAAATATTTATTTTCTCTTCCAGTGGCAGTGGGATGCCCAGACCAGTGGAAGGCATTTAATAACAAGTGCTATCGGATGTACAAGAAGACAGACTCGACGGAAATGTCACCTGACCAAAAGTGTATCATGGAGGGAGGTCTGCTGGCAACAGCTTTCAATGCTGATGTCAATGAATTCCTCCTCACTCTTGGGTTAGATATTCTCATCTGTTATCTTTAGTTACTGTAAAACATAAAATCGGCTTTCGTTTTTAGCTTTTGGGTTAAACAATATTTATATTTTGTCAAAACAAAATGGTATTGGTCAACAGGCTTAGCCTATATTAAGACCTAACTCATCATTTATTTAATTTCAACTTATTGTCGTGCTTATAGCCAATTAAGGTTCAAGCATGCTGTCCTTGGCACACACCTCAGCTATCTGGATTGTCTGTCCAGGACAGTGGGGTAGTTGTTAGTTAGTGGTTAGTGAGAGAGAAGAGGGTGTAGTGGCCTTACATCTACCCATTGAGCCCTTAAGAACTCGCTCTGGGTTGGAGCCGGTACCGGGCTGTGAACCCTGTACCTACCAGCTTGTAGTCTGATTAATCGCTGCACCACCGAGGCCGGTCCTAGCTTTCCCTACATTTTACAACCTGTTAAGATCACACAGGTGATCACACAGATAACTGTATGTATTACACTAACTAAAAATGATGTTAGTTAACATTCCTTGCATTAATCAGGATTTGAAAAATCCACCAGCCCTCTGTCCCGACTAGTGAAATTTTGGTCTGGGCTAGTAAAAATTATCAACTCAATTACCATAGTACATCGGGCACTTGCCAAATAGCTTCTGTGAGGGCTTTGCATGTTTTTCTCAAACATTTGTTGAACACTGCATTAATTTATACATACATATCTGGTTGGGCTTTGTTCTTGCATTATTTTATACTCTCATTAATTTCATATTAAACAGTACTTGATTCAGGATTAAATTAGTTTCTTGTTAATTTTCAAAGAGGTTCTTTTTATTGCAGAAAAATAAAACATAAATTTTTGCTGCTGTGGCAGTAGATAGTTGACTGTATTATGAACAACAGTGGTGATTTTAACGAGTGTGGGGTGAAAATCTGGGTAACCTTCTGGGATCCACACTTTAGAACGCTTTTCTGGTTGGGAGGTATACGTAACCCAGTAATAAAGGGCTCGCCTGATGCGTGATCGATTTAGGATCGATCCCCGTCGGTGGGCCCATTGGGCTATTTCTCATTCCAGCCAGTGCAACTGGTGTAACAAATCCCTTGGTATGTACTATCCTGTCTGTGGGATCATGCATATAAAAGATCCCTAATTGCTGCTAATTGGAAAGAGTAGCTCACTGCATGACGGCAGATGGTTTCCTCTCTCATTATCTGCGTGGTCCTTAACCATATGTCTGACGCCATATAACCGTAAATAAAATGTGTTCAGTGCATCGTTAAATAAAACATTTCCTTCCTTCCTGTTCTTCCTGTGCTCTAGTGGTGTCGTTAAGCAAAACACACTTTAACTTTGATGAACGACTGCTCACTGTCGCTCAAAACTCGTCCTCAAGACGTTATTTGAAGAAAGCATTTGGGATGCCCAAACCTCTTAACCATATGTCTGATGCCATACAACTGTAATTCAAATGTGTTGAGTGCATCGTTAAATAAAACATTCCTTCCTTCCTTTAGAACACATCTCTCAATTTTACATGAGGTGCAGTGAGTTGTAGGATCCATTAACTTCATTGATAACATTTGTTTCACATTCCAACCAGTGTTTCCATGACTTGTACAACAATTGCTAAGGTATGAACTGTTCTGTCTATGGGCAAGTTCATATAAAGCATTTTCTCCCACACTGATATCTATCTATATTAACATTTTAATACTTAAAGGCATACTGTCACGGATTTAAGGACCTTATTTCTCTAAAATGGATAATAAATAAAAATGACATTAATTGTTGGAAATCAAATCTAGCTATCGCATCACCTTAACTGAAACATGATGGGAGTGAAATCCAGGTCAACCCTCTCAGCAATTTTAGTTTTTGAATTATGGACCATTGCCATAATTCAATTATTTTTACAATAATTCAATTATTTTTACAAAATATCATTAATAAATGGAGTATGGTGGTTATGAAGATGGTTGAATAAAGTACATTTAGGGACAAATCAAATAATTTTTGTTCAGGTAATACTTTGTTAGGTCAGTGGTCTTTGACAATATGCCTTTAATTAATACTAATGAACTATAACAATATTCTGGGGTACTATTGAGGCAGTATTTTTATTTTCTGTGACTATATTTAACCATGAAATTTCAGAACAGATGTTAATAATGTGAGGTAAGCATGATTGGCCTGCTAATATTCAAATATACTATAATATAGTCCTGTTTCTATTGTGTCTCCTTTACCTTCTGTGTAGAAGTATAAATGTACATTTTACCAATCCTTGTTAAGCTGTATGTATATTGGTATACCAGAATCCTGTTTTAACTTTCAGTTACCCATTCACTTGCAGGTTAATTACTCATATGAACAAAAATATTTGAGGTAATATTGTTTCGGTAATTGCATGATGTGCAGATTGCTTCATTGACCTCGATTGACTGGCTTTAAAACATGACATTTCATACAATTTAACATCACTTCTGGAGCTACATGTATATGAAAAGTTTACAATTTGCCAATCATGTTGGAGCCATACTGTTTAAAAATTACCATCTCTGTTGGAGGTGTGGGCGGGATGTAGCCCAGTGGTAAAGCTTTCGCTTGAAGCATGGTTGGTCTAGGATCAATCCCCATTGGTGGACCCATTTGGCTATTTCTCATTCCAGTCAGTGCTCAACAACTGGTGTAACAAAGGCAGTGATATGTACTATCCTGTCTGTTAATTGAAAAGAGTAGCCCGTGAAGTGGCGACAGCAGATTTCCTCTCTCAATATCTGTGTGGTCCTTAACCATATGTCTGATGCCATATAACCATAAATAAAATGTGTTGAGTGCATCATTAAATAAAACATTTCCTTCCTTCCTGTTGGAGGTAGATTTTAGTATAATGATTACAATTCATTCATTCATTCATTCATGTCAACCTATTTTCGTGCTTATGTCCAATTAAGGTTCAAGTATGCTGTCCTGAAGACACACCTCAGCTATTTGGGCTGTCTGTCCAGGACAATGGTTTAGTGGTTTGTTGTTAGTGGTTAGTGAGAGAGAAGTCGGTGTAGTGGTTTTACACCTACCTATTGAGTTGTTAAAACTCACTCTGAGTGGGCGCCGGTACCGGGCTGCGAACCCAGTACCTACAAGTCTTATGTCTGATGTCTTAACCACAACCCAACCGAGGCCAGTTTTACTAATTGTATTCTTTACACGTTTCCTAATCCTTTTTCAACTACTAGTGTATTATTTACAAATTGCCATTTAATATGTCAATGCATTGTTTATAATCCTGTTTGAACTGTCAAAACTGTACTGTATTAATCCTGTCTGAACTACTTTCAGCTTCTACGAAACTAATTTAGACTAATCCTATTTCAGCTATGTACATTATAATGTACTGTTGACAACTAACATTGTGTTTGAGCTACCATTGTATACATATTAACCAATCCTGCTTTTTTGTGGAGTTATCGTGTACTAATCCTAGTTCACCTGTGGTATACTGTACTAACCCTATTTTGACTTCTATTTTGTTGATGAATCCTGTTTAAACTGCCATTGTACTAACCACATATCATGAAAATCACTTGTAACTGAGTGATACAAAATTGTACATCATTTTCATTATTTCCTTTTAAATGTGTTTTCTGTATAAACATTTTGATTTTAGTTTAGTTTGAAAATGTTACTTTTTTTTTTTACATAAGTGTACCGTATCATCAGAAGGAAAGTTATAGATTAAAACACACATATCCTTAAAAGAGATTATCATAATTACAGGTGCCATATTTTGTTATTTTTACACTTTACACTTTGATAAATAGCTACAAATTTACTCACTAAAACTAAAGATATATGATTTTATTTTAGTAAAATTTCAAGGTATCAAAAAATCCATTCACAAACTATAATTCTTTTCAAAACTATTGTTTCTTTTGCCTATTATACATGTATGTCAGTTTCTAAGTGAAGATCAAGATAATTATTTTGTATTTCTACATAAATATATTCAGTGTTTCTAAACTTAGTTCCGTACTGAAGTGTTTTGTTACTGATATTTGTTCATGCCAGTGGTCAGCAAAAGTGGTGTATTGTCAGCAAAAACAATTGATTATTATTTTAGATATAATTAACTATATTCAGTTTTTCTAAAGTAAATCCTGTACTGAAGCATTTTCTTACTGGTATTTGTTCATGCCATTGACATCCAATAGCCAATGATTACTTATTATGCTCTAGTAGTGTCATTAAACAAACAAACAAAATTTGGTTCACCAGTGGTCAGCAAAAACGGTGGATTGTTAGCAAAAATTATTATTTTATACAACTATATTCAGTGTTTCTAAACTTAGTCATGTACTGAAGTATTTTCTTCTTGGTATTTGTTCATGCCATTAACATCCAATAGCCGGTGATTAATTATTGTGCTCTAGCAGTGTCATTAAACAAAACCAACTTTTTTGTTGTTGTTCATGTCAGTGGTAAGCAAAAACAGTGGATTGTCAGCAAAAAGTATTATATATATATATTTTATATTATATAAAAATAACTATACTGAACAAAAAAAGAAACTTCCGATTTGTACATAATATAGTATTTGCTATGTTAAAGAATTCATTGTGTAATGAAATTATATAGGTAGTATTAGCCGTGAGCTGTATTATCAGGATTCATGAATTTTATCGATTATTTTTGCACTGTTAATCGTCGACAACGTGAAATTCAATTTGCACGTGCATGCATGGTTCGACATGTCTCGTGTAGTATTCGGTCAATTTGTTTTACTTGTCTTACTGATATTGTTGTCAAGTGAACGAAAACGCTTCAACATTTGTAAAAAAAAATAAAGTTTTTTACATTGTAGCATTTTTAGTATGCCAAGAATACCCAATAATTTACGCGAACAGGTGATTGGCATGCTTGATGCTGGCATGTTGACAGAAGACGTTGCAAGGCATGTTGGGAGTTCTAGTCGAGCGATACGAAATCTTCGCGTAAGATTTCAAACGACAGGAAGAACCAACGACTTCCAACGTCGTGGACATCTGCATGTTACAACGCGTGGTCAAGACCGCTATATCATGAACACGCATTTGCGCAGTCGATTCCAAACTGCCACTGCTACTGCTGCTAACACACCTGGGCTTCATAATAACTGAATCAGTGGGCAAACTGTTCGTAATTGTCTGCAGGAGAACGGTTTACATGCACGATGTCCTTACATCGGATGTGTTTTAACAACGTCATCGTCTAAATCGTCTTAATTGGGCACGTGTACACACTCTTTGGATACGGCAACGCTGGAATACCGTTCTTTTTTCGGATAAATCCAAATTTTCTTTACAACGTGGTGATGGCAGGGTGCGCATCTACCGTAGGAGAAATGAACGCTATAATAAATGTTGTGTTCTTGAACCAGATCATTTTGGGGGAGGGGGGGGGGGGGGGGGGGGTGGTGTCTGGGCAGCCATTGCCCATGGTTATCGTTCACCACTAGTCATTGATGGCAATTTAAATGCTCAACGTTACCGCGATGACATTCTTGCACATCACGTCATTCCTCTGTTCCATAACAACGCCAACATCTCGATTTTTCAGCATGATAATGCCACCTCTCATACAGCTAGAGACACTGTAAATTTTCTTAGGACAAATTACATTGATTTCATTGATGACTGGCCCGCTAAAAGTCCTGATCTCAACCCCATCGAGCATGTCTGGGATAGTCTGGACAGACGGTTGAGGCGTCGTCCCAACCCACCCGCTAATGTCAACGAACTTCGTCAAGCGCTCATTCAGGAATGGAACAATATTCCACAGGCAGAAATCAACACTTTAGTCAATTCTATGCGCCTGCGATGCACTGCAGTGGTCAATTCAAGAGGTGGTCATACCCGTTATTAAGCGTTTTTTGTGTTTTTTTAACCCCTACCACACTTGGTCAAAATTTCTCCCAGTTTCTGTTAACCTATGGCCATGATTTTTGCACCAAACGATGCATCATGGAACCCTCTTTAAATGCATATATAACAATTATTCCCCCGGTTTGTTTTCATCAAGTTATGTTCAAGCAAAGTTAGCAGAAGTTTCTTATTTTGTTCAGTATATATTCAGTGTTTCTAAACTTAGTCATGTACTGAAGTATTTTCTTCTTGGTATTTGTTCATGCCATTAACATCCAATAGCCGTTGATTAATTATTGTGCTCTAGTGGTGTCGTTAAAGAAAACAAACTTTTATTTGTTTTTTCATGCCAGTGTCAGCAAAACGGTGGATTGTCAGCAAAAATTATTATTTTATACAACTATATTCAGTGTTTCTAAACTTAGTCATGTGCTGAAGTATTTTCTTATTGGTATTTGTTCCTGCCAGTGGTCAGCAGAAGCAGTGGATTGGTCTGGACTCGCGGAATGGTTCGTACGTGTGGTCAGACAGGACACCGCTGACCAACTACACCAACTGGGAGAACAGTGTCGTGTCTGGAGCGTGCGTACAGCAGAGCATCACAGGGACCTGGCTAACAGTCGACTGTGATACACTGCTAGGGCCACTCGTTTGTCAGTTACAACCATGTGAGTATATAGCATGCAATCAGTATGGTATCTGGAGCGTGCGTACAGCAGAGCATCACAGGGACCTGGCTAACGGCCGACTGTGATACAATGCTAGGGCCACTCGTTTGTCAGTTACAACCATGTGAGTATATAGCTAACAGCTGACTGTGATACACTGCTAGGGCCACTCATTTGTCAGTTACAACCATGTGAGTATATAGCATGCAATCAGTATGGTATCTGTAGCGTGCGTACAGCAGAGCATCACAGGGACCTGGCTAACGGCCGACTGTGATACAGTGCTAGGGCCACTTGTTTGTCAGTTACAACCATGTGAGTATATAGCTAACGGCTGACTGCGATACACTGCTAGGGCCACTTGTTTGTCAGTTACAACCATGTGAGTATATAACTAACGGCTGACTGTGATACAGTGCTAGGGCCACTCGTTTGTCAGTTACAACCATGTGAGTATATAGCTAACGGCTGACTGCGATACACTGCTAGGGCCACTCGTTTGTCAGTTACAACCATGTGAGTATATAGCTAACGGCTGACTGCGATACACTGCTAGGTCCACTCGTTTGTCAGTTACAACCATGTGAGTATATAGCATGCAATCAGTATGGTATCTGGAGCGTGCGTACAGCAGAGCATCACAGGGACCTGGCTAACGGCCGACTGTGATACAATGCTAGGGCCACTCGTTTGTCAGTTACAACCATGTGAGTATATAGCTAACAGCTGACTGTGATACACTTCTAGGGCCACTCATTTGTCAGTTACAACCATGTGAGTATATAGCATGCAATCAGTATGGTATCTGTAGCGTGTGTACAGCAGAGCATCACAGGGACCTGGCTAACGGCCGACTGTGATACAGTGCTAGGGCCACTCGTTTGTCAGTTACAACCATGTGAGTATATAGCTAACGGCTGACTGCGATACACTGCTAGGGCCACTTGTTTGTCAGTTACAACCATGTGAGTATATAACTAACGGCTGACTGTGATACAGTGCTAGGGCCACTCGTTTGTCAGTTACAACCATGTGAGTATATAGCTAACGGCTGACTGCGATACACTGCTAGGGCCACTCGTTTGTCAGTTACAACCATGTGAGTATATAGCTAACGGCTGACTGCGATACACTGCTAGGTCCACTCGTTTGTCAGTTACAACCATGTGAGTATATAGCATGCAATCAGTATGGTATCTGGAGCGTGCGTACAGCAGAGCATCACAGGGACCTGGCTAACGGCCGACTGTGATACAATGCTAGGGCCACTCGTTTGTCAGTTACAACCATGTGAGTATATAGTTAACAGCTGACTGTGATACACTTCTAGGGCCACTCATTTGTCAGTTACAACCATGTGAGTATATAGCATGCAATCAGTATGGTATCTGTAGCGTGTGTACAGCAGAGCATCACAGGGACCTGGCTAACGGCCGACTGTGATACAGTGCTAGGGCCACTCGTTTGTCAGTTACAACCATGTGAGTATATAGCTAACGGCTGACTGCGATACACTGCTAGGTCCACTCGTTTGTCAGTTACAACCATGTGAGTATATAGCTAACGGCTGACTGTGATACAGTGCTAGGCCCACTCGTTTGTCAGTTACAACCATGTGAGTGTATAGCTAATGGCTGACTGCGATACACTGCTAGGTCCACTCATTTGTCAGTTACAACCATGTGAGTATATAGCTAACGGCTGACTGCGATACACTGCTAGGTCCACTCGTTTGTCAGTTACAACCATTTGAGTATATAGCATGAAATCAGTATGGTATCTGGAGCGTGCATACAGCAGAGCATCACAGGGACCTGGCTAACGGCCGACTGTGATACAATGCTAGGGCCACTCGTTTGTCAGTTACAACCATGTGAGTATATAGCTAACAGCTGACTGTGATACACTTCTAGGGCCACTCATTTGTCAGTTACAACCATGTGAGTATATAGCATGCAATCAATATGATGGTATCTGTAGTGTGCGTACAGCAGAGCATCACAGGGACCTGGCTAACGGCCGACTGTGATACAGTGCTAGGGCCACTCGTTAGTCAGTTACAACCATGTGAGTATATAGCTAACGGCTGACTGCGATACACTGCTAGGTCCACTCGTTTGTCAGTTACAACCATGTGAGTATATAGCTAACGGCTGACTGCGATACACTGCTAGGGCCACTCGTTTGTCAGTTACAACCATGTGAGTATATAGCTAAGGGCTGACTGCGATACACTGCTAGGTCCACTCGTTTGTCAGTTACAACCATGTGAGTATATAGCTAACGGCTGACTGCGATACACTGCTAGGGCCACTCGTTTGTCAGTTACAACCATGTGAGTATATAGCTAACGGCTGACTGCGATACACTGCTAGGGCCACTCGTTTGTCAGTTACAACCATGTGAGTATATAGCTAACGGCTGACTGCGATACACTGCTAGGTCCACTCGTTTGTCAGTTACAACCATGTGAGTATATAGCTAACGGCTGACTGCGATACACTGCTAGGTCCACTCGTTTGTCAGTTACAACCATGTGAGTATATAGCTAACGGCTGACTGCGATACACTGCTAGGTCCACTCGTTTGTCAGTTACAACCATGTGAGTATATAGCTAACGGCTGACTGCGATACACTGCTAGGTCCACTCGTTTGTCAGTTACAACCATGTGAGTATATAGCTAACGGCTGACTGCGATACACTGCTAGGTCCACTCGTTTGTCAGTTACAACCATGTGAGTATATAGCTAACGGCTGACTGCGATACACTGCTAGGTCCACTCGTTTGTCAGTTACAACCATGTGAGTATATAGCTAACGGGTGACTGCGATACACTGCTAGGTCCACTCGTTTGTCAGTTACAACCATGTGAGTATATAGCTAACGGGTGACTGCGATACACTGCTAGGTCCACTCGTTTGTCAGTTACAGCCATGTGAGTATATAGCTAACGGCTGACTGCGATACAATGCTAGGTCCACTCATTTGTCAGTTACAGCCATGTGAGTATATAGCTAACGGCTGACTGCGATACACTGCTAGGTCCACTCGTTTGTCAGTTACAGCCATGTGAGTATATAGCTAACGGCTGACTGCGATACACTGCTAGGTCCACTCGTTTGTCAGTTACAACCATGTGAGTATATAGCTAACGGCTGACTGCGATACAATGCTAGGTCCACTCGTTTGTCAGTTACAACCATGTGAGTATATAGCTAACGGCTGACTGCGATACACTGCTAGGTCCACTCGTTTGTCAGTTACAACCATGTGAGTATATAGCTAACGGCTGACTGCGATACAATGCTAGGTCCACTCGTTTGTCAGTTACAACCATGTGAGTATGTAACTAACGGCTGACTGCGATACAATGCTAGGTCCACTCGTTTGTCAGTTACAACCATGTGAGTATGTAGCTAACGGCTGACTGCGATACACTGCTAGGTCCACTCGTTTGTCAGTTACAACCATGTGAGTATGTAGCTAACGGCTGACTGCGATACACTGCTAGGTCCACTCGTTTGTCAGTTACAACCATGTGAGTATATAGCTAACGGCTGACTGCGATACACTGCTAGGTCCACTCGTTTGTCAGTTACAACCATGTGAGTATATAGCTAACGGCTGACTGCGATACACTGCTAGGTCCACTCGTTTGTCAGTTACAACCATGCGAGTATAGTCAGGGCTAGCTCTGCCACTCGCCAAATTCGCCATTTGCAAATTTGAGATTTTTATTTTAATTTGGCAGAATGTAGTTTTTTATAATCATTGATATTTTGTTGGAAAATAGCTATAGGTTTTGTTACATATACTGGCAGATAATGTACTCCAGACATAAACATTTTGCCATCATTGAGGAGCCGTACCGATGGCACTTTTGTACCGTCGGTGATGTCTCAGACCTACAGCAATTTATATCTCAGGGACGGCAATTGCCGTCGGTGCCATCGGTAAGTTCGAGCCCTGTTTTGAGTAATCTGATTTTCACATAGGCTTAGGGTAAAGTAATTGTAGATTGAATTTAGTGCTGCAATGATAAACCGGTATATTCATCAACTCGATATGAAATGCAGTACAATTCTGTATATACCACAATTTTTACACATTATTATTTCCATGTAATTAATTTTATAGATATAGGGCCATGTCTTTGAATAAGTCCTTCCTTTTTCAAGATATTTAAGAAAAAAGACCCTTATTCATTAATAAACCACTCTCTCCCCTTATCTGCGCAATTGATCTTGGATCGATTCCTGACGGCGGGCCCATTGGGCTATTTCTCATTCCAGTCCACAACTGGTGTAACAAAGGCCATGGTATGTACTATCCTGTCTGTGGGATGGTGCATATAAAAGATCCCTTGCTGTTAATCGAAAAGAGCAGCCCATGAAGTGGCGACAGCGAGTTTCCTGTCTCAATATCTGTGTGGTCCTTAACCATAAATAACCGTAAATAAAATGTGTTGAGTGCTTCATTAAATAAAACATTTCCTTGCTTCTCTCCCCTTATCTCGATAAATAAATATACTCTTCAAAAAAAGAAACGCAAAAGGGTACAAATGGGTTATAACTCCGATTTTATGTTTCCTACCGGTTCATGCTTTGTGAATATAAGGTCATTGCATGTCCCAAACACATTCCCACGGTTACATTCGATAAAACGCAGCTACTGTACAATAAAGTTCCAAAATGTGAATATTCGTAAAAACGCAGCCACGTGCAAACCATGTCACCACTGCACGTGTGTTGTCTGCACGTGCAACATGAACACCGACAGTATAAAAGTGCAGGGTGTTCGCTTGCCTGGCCTCTGTATCTGGCCGACAGTTGACAATCCAGGACATGCCACGTCTCAGTGAACCGCAGAGAAACAATGCCATCGGCCGACTAGACGCAGGCGAATCCAGAACGGCCGTTGCCAGGGCATTCCATGTGTCCCAAAGCACCATCTCCAGACTGTGGGACCGTTACCAGCAACATGGATCAACACGTGACCTCCCTAGATCCGGTCGACCACGGGTCACTACCCCCGGGCAGGACCGCTACATCCGGGTACGCCACCTTCGAGAACGATTGACTACTGCCACCTCCACAGCCGCAGCAATACCAGGTTTGCGCAGGATATCCGACCAGACCGTACGGAACCGCCTACGTGAGGTAGGAATTCGTGCCAGACGTCCACTTCGAGGTGTCATCTTAACACCACAACACCGTCGACTCCGACTGCAGTGGTGCCAGATTCATCGACAATGGCCTCAACTGCGATGGAGACAGGTGTGGTTCAGTGACGAGTCCCGATTTCTGCTCCGACGTCATGATGGAAGATGTCGCGTGTATAGGCGTCGTGGTGAACGTTATGCGGCAAACTGCGTGCAGGAAGTGGACAGATTCGGCGGGGGTAGTGTCATGGTGTGGGCAGCCATCTCACACACTGTCAGAACTGACCTGGTCCACGTGCAGGGCAACCTGAATGCACAGGGCTACATTGACCAGATCCTCCGGCCACACATCGTTCCAGTTATGGCCAACGCCAACGCAGTGTTCCAACATGACAACGCCAGGCCTCACACAGCACGTCTCACAACGGCTTTCCTACAGAACAACAACATTAATGTCCTTCCTTGGCCATCGATATCACCGGATTTGAACCCAATTGAGCATCTATGGGACGAGTTGGACCGACGCCTCCGACAGCGACAACCACAGCCCCAGACCCTGCCCGAGCTGGCAGCAGCCTTGCAGGCCGAGTGGGCCACCATCCCCCGGGACGTCATCCGTACTCTGGTTGCTTCAATGGGCAGGCGGTGCCAGGCAGTTGTCAACACACGCGGAGGCCACACCCGGTATTGACTCCAGATGACCTTTACCTTGGTGGTGTGTCCTATCACTTACTCACAATGGACTAGAGTGAATTGTGAACAATCCTGCAACATTTGGTAATTATCGGACTCACCATTCAATAATTAAATCAATTCTCCAAATGTTACGACAATGTGGTTTTGCGTTTCTTCTTTTGAAGAGTATACTATACACTGTCTTATTTATAGACTATATTTGTTTTGAAATGTTATTACTTGAAATACTGCATAATATACCCCTCGGTTATTATATCTTTTTACCAAATAAATGTTTACTCTTAACTAAGTTGTCTTTTCCCATTTTTGAATTGTAGGAGTCACACTTACTTCCACAATTATACGGCTATCTC
The DNA here is from genome assembly GCF_016097555.1 of Gigantopelta aegis. Lineage (NCBI taxonomy): Eukaryota > Metazoa > Mollusca > Gastropoda > Neomphalida > Peltospiridae > Gigantopelta > Gigantopelta aegis. The sequence continues at coordinate 68,665,444 of NC_054706.1, forward strand.
AAACCCTGTTACATATTAATTTATGACTTTATTATTATTTTTATTTTTTTCAGATTGCATTCGTCCCCCAACCATTTCCTTCAGTGAAAATGTGACAACCCAGGAATACTACTCAGTTGGTTCGTCATTCACCTACAAGTGTCAGACTGGCTACACGATGAGTGGAAACCACACCGGGCGAATCGTATGCAGGTCCATCAAGAACTCTCTGTCACAGTGGGACAATCCTCCAGTGTGTGTTCGTATGTACATAAACTCTTTATTATAAATCACAGTGGGACACTCCTCCAGTGTGTGTCCATATGTACATAAACTCTTTATTATATGTCACAGTGGGACAGTCCTCCAGTGTGTAATCCCTATGTACATAAACTTTATTATCTTTCACAGTGGGACACTCCTCCAGTGTGTCCGTATGTACATAAATTCTTTATTATATGTCACAGTGGGACACTCCTCCAGTGTGTGTCCGTATGTACATAAACTCTTTATTATATGTCACAGTGGGACACTCCTCCAGTGTGTGTCCGTATGTACATAAACGCTTTATTATCTGTCACAGTGGGACAGTCCTCCAGTGTGTGTCCCTATGTACATAAACTCTTTATTATCTGTCACAGTGGGACAGTCCTCCAGTGTGTGTCCCTATGTACATAAACTCTTTATTATCTGTCACAGTGGGACAGTCCTCCAGTGTGTGTCCCTATGTACATAAACTCTTTATTATATGTCACAGTGGGACACTCCTCCAGTGTGTGTCCGTATGTACATAAACTCTTTATTATCTGTCACAGTGGGACAGTCCTCCAGTGTGTGTCCCTATGTACATAAACTTTATTATCTCTCACAGTGGGACTCTCCTTCAGTGTGTCCGTATGTACATACATTTTTTATTGTATGTCACAGTGGGACACTCCTCCAGTGTGTGTCTGTATGTACATAAATGTTTTATTGTATGTCACAGTGGGACACTCCTCCAGTGTGTGTCCATATGTACATAAACTCTTTATTATCTCTCACAATGGGACAGTCCTCCAGTGTGTGTCCATATGTACATAAACTCTTTATTATCTGTCACAGTGGGACAGTCCTCCAGTGTATGTACATAAACTCTTTATTATCTCTCACAATGGGACAGTCCTCCAGTGTGTGTCCATATGTACATAAACTCTTTATTATCTCTCACAATGGGACAGTCCTCCGGTGTGTGTCCGTATGTACATAAACTCTTTATTATCTGTCACAGTGGGACAGTCCTCCAGTGTGTGTCCGTATGTACATAACCTCTTTATTATCTGTCACAGTGGGACAGTCCTCCAGTGTGTGTCCATATGTACATATCCTCTTTATTATCTGTCACAGTGGGACAGTCCTCCAGTTTGTGTCCGTATGTATATAACCTCTTTATTATCTGTCACAGTGGGACAGTCCTCCAGTGTGTGTCTGTATGTACATAAACTCTTTATTATCTGCCACAGTCCTCCAGTGTGTGTCCGTAAGTACACCATCCATCCAACCAACCATCCATCCATCCATCCATCCATTAATTCATTCATTCATCCATCCATTCATCCATTAAACCACCCATCTAACTATCCATCCAACCATCCATCCATCCAAGCATCCATCTGTCCATCCATCCATCCATCCAATCATTCATCCATCCAATCATCCATCCATCCAACCGTCCATCCATTCATTCATCCATCCATCCAACCATTCTTCAATCCATCCATCCATCCTTCCAACCATCCATCTATCCATCCATCCATCTATCCAACCATCCATCCAACCATCCATCCAACCATCCATCCATCCATCAATCCTTCCATCCATCCATCCATCCATCCATCCATCCATCCATCCTACCATTCATTCATTCATTCATTTCTTTCTTTACAGCTATTTTGGACAGTATTTTTGTTATCCCAACTGCGTCTGTAACATATGGTATCCCGATCACCCCGGCTCAGACTGCCATTGATGTAGCTGCCTGTGTCACATTGTGCTACAATCAGACTGTGCCACCCTGTGTAGCCGTCGCATTCACAGCATCATCCACGTCGTGCCAGCTGTACTCCGCTGTGTCCAACACCAGTCTCACAGGCTACAGCATGTTGCCAGTGTCGACAGACTTGAGATCTAGAACAGGTAAAACATTTTACAAATTGCTCACCTTGCAATACAAATGTTAAAACATTTTTTATTAGAAACTTCATGTGATTGCTCACCTGGCACCATTTCAGGAGAGTGATTTTCAGCTCGCCTTGATTTAGTTCATGGCGAAGATTGATATTCTCTCTATATGAAGGGGCGGGATCTAGCCCAGTGGTAAAGCGCTTGCTTGATGTACGGTCGGTCAAGGATCGATCCCTGTCGGTGGGCCCATTGGGTTATTTCTCGTTCCAGCCAGTGCTCCACGACTGGTATAGCAAAGACTGTGGTATGTGCTGTCCTGTCTGTGAAATGGTGCATATAAAAGATCCCATGCTACTACTAAAAAAAAAAATATAGTGGGTTTCCTCTATGACTGTGTTAAAATGACCATATGTTTGACATCCAATAGCCAATGATTAATAAATCAATGTGCTCTAGTGGTGTCATTAAACAAAACAAACTCTGCATGACTCTTGAGTAGGCATAAGTTGTTTCAGACTTGCCCTGTCCTGTTGGAACCGAACGACAAAAATGTAGGTTTTTTCTGTCCTACTCTATATACATAAATATAAAAATTGGCTTGTTTCCCTTCACTACAGACTATGCCCTCTGCACTAGATATTGTACCCCACCACTCCAGGTGATGTTCCTACAGGCCTGTTACCAAATATGTATTTGTTCCATATTTTCAGGATGCCGCCCTGTTCCGCATGTTCACAACGCTGACGTGATTTCGAGTGGACACAAGACATCTGATACAGCATCGTACACCTGCAGTTCAATAACGAAGCTGAGACCAGGTGACCGGTCGTCTATCACCTGTCAGACGGATGGACTGTGGGAAGATGTGCCGCAATGCTCTGGTATGTACACTGATTGGAGGATGTAGGAAACTCACTTACTAGTAGATATTATGGATATAGGGAGACAACATTTTGGACCATCATAATTTTAAAATAATTACTAAGATTAAAAACTGAAAGCCACAAACTACTTACAGACTTCCAGAGATAAATTCTCATAAATATTTATTAATCATACATGCACTCAGCAACATTTTAAATGTGGTGGTGGGGTGTGAGAGGTGGGGGCATGTACCATAAAGTTGCTTCCTTTTTATGTTCTTGATTTCTTAACTATAAAATGTCTTGCCTTGTTTGTTACTGGAAATCTTATCTATATTCCCCACCGCATCCTATTAGTACTATTTAGCATGTAAATTCAAGCTGAGTGGTTTAAAATATGACCCCAAAGCAAGGATTGAAGACATCTAAAGTTAATGCCACGGAAAATTAATTATAACAAATTAATCTGTTCTGACTTGATTAAAAAAGACACTGAAGTAGAAATTTTTATGTTGTCTGGGATCATACTAATTTTTTAATTAAGATTATATTGTTATTAATCTTCTTTTTTTTTTTCTTTTTTCTTTTTTTTTGTAGACCGATTTATGACCTGGGAGATTGACGTTAAGGATGCACTGAGTAGAATACGATTTGTGACTTACTTCCATGTTCCTACCCTAGAAGACTGTCAGGCAAAATGTATTAACGAACAGATCCTCCGGTGCTTGTCACTGATCTATGAGTTTGGGAGATGTTCACTGTACGCTGGTGTGATAGGAGACCTGCCAAGAGATGGACATACTAATGACAAGACGAACTCTTTTTATTCAGAGTTAAAAGGTAATCTGTGACATATTTATTAATTAGGTGTTACGTTTATGACAGTGACACTATCAACCTTTAATTTATGTCAAGTTCAATGTTAAGTATTGTGTCCATTTGTGAGTTAAAAGGTATTATTACCCCAGCAGGCACTCAAAATGGGGAAAATAAAAATCATAATTTCTCATGCATTGGTTTAACGTACACTACAATTTAGCAAAGCACACACAGACATCATGTAGTTTAAAGTGTTTGCGTTTACGTCTTTCTGGTTTCAGTGTTAAACTTGTAATAAAATGGTAGTTCAATGCAATTCATTACAGATTTTGTTTTACAGAATATATAGAACTTTGGGTTTTGAAAATTATCTGTGAACCATGATTAAAATACAAAGTTAAAGCAATACCCAGAACAGTAAAGTAGTTTACGTCATTTCTGTATGCATGGACCTGTAGCCGATGTAGGCTTAAAAAATAAAAATTATTTCACTCGGGACATAAATTTGATAATAACTGGTAACTCGTTAAAATTTAAAAATTTTCTATGACATGTTTATTGGTTAGATGTTACGTTTATGACAGTGACAATATCAGCCTTTAATTTTAGGTTAAGTTCAATGTTAAGTATTGTGTCCACTCGTGAGTTAAAAGGTAATCTTTGACATATTTATTCGTTAGGTGTTACGTTTATGACAGTGACAATTAATGTTAACCTCAATGTTAAGTATTGTATCCAGTCATAAGTATGTGGTGCCAACATCGATGCGAATGGGGACACGTATTGTGTGTGCAGTTACCAGTACAGTTTAGCATCCACTTGTCTGCTTTAGGACACATTTCGATGTCTACCACTATATTGTCCAGTTGGCAGCCGTATATGTGCAGCCGTACACCGCACTGGACAAGTGGACACAGTCCTATGTTATTTCACTGTGTGGGATTTTAGATATATGTCCCTGTCCGCATATAGGCACACGTGGACATGCTACATACTTTACTCTTTTGTGTTTTGATCCATTTCTCACAAACTATAACTTCTAGATGATTGAAACTTGCTTTATATGTGCACTTATGGTTGTTCATTTCTATGCATCTTTTTTTTTTTAAATTGTAATATATTAATTACTTTTTTAAATTATGTTAAAAAAAGTTTAACTTTTAGTTTAAAGAATAGCAACATAATAATGAATGTTACATAACATATTATTTTTTAAATAATGATTGTGTAATCAATGATTGTGTAAACATTGATTGTGTAAACAATATTGTGTATACATTTTGTGTTGTACATACCCAATCGTAAGTAGCCACATTTATATGCATGCATCAGGCCATGGTATGTGCTATCCTGTTTGTGGGATGGTGCATATAAAAGATCCTTAATGCAAAAATGTAGCGGGTTTCCTCTCTTAGAATGTACATCAAAATTACCAAATGTTTGACATGATTAATAAATCAGTGCACATGTGCTCTAGTGGTGTCATAAAACAAAACAAACTTTAACATTTTCATTCTGGATGCACACTGCCGATATTAGCGGATGTTTACCAAATTTACATCATAAGCATGTCAATTTGCCCCCAAAAAATAACATGTTGCAATATTTATTAGGTTTATAGTAAAATTAAATTACAACTTTACCTTGTATTTTTTCTCCTTGATTGTAGATATTGTACATGGAAAAACATTTTCAGTATTGTGTCACTGTATGTAAGTTTCAGAGATCACTACACAATTTTAAAACAGTAATTGTTAATCATTTTTCTAATATCTAAAAATATATTGTATCACTAATCAAGATTTTGAAACAAAATATTCCCTGTTGTATAGGTGTATTAATTGTTTGCATTTGTAAATATATATTTTATGTTTACCACATGTTATGTTTGTCCTTGTTGTGAATATTGTGTACCTTGTGGTATTATTATTTTTTGTAGTTGCTGACACTGATGAGTTTGACCTATTTTACGAGACTATATCACTGGAAGCATCCAAAGACATAATAAGTTCAATTTCTATGGAACGGTGTGCACAACTCTGTGTACAAAGGACAGATTTTGAGTGTTTGAGTTTCATGCAGAATAATTACACTCAATGTTTTTTTTATGATAAGGCTGTCAACTACGGAGTAAACACTGCATCACTTTCAATTACAAACCTCTTCGAAAGAAATTTGGGTAGGATATGATTATTTATTGTTTCTAATATTGTTCATACAAATTGTGTTCTTGAACCTAAACTATTGTTTTATTCATATATTGATTTAAGTATGTAAAGTAAATGTTTGCTTTCAAATTTGTAAGCACTCGCCTGATGTGCGGTCAGTTTAGGATCGATCCTCATTAGTGGTCCCATTTCTTATTCTAGCCAGTGCCCCACAACCGATATATCAAAGGCTATCCTGTCTGTGGGATGGTGCATGTAAAAGATCCTTTACTACTAATGGGAAAATGTAGCAGGTTTCCTCTCTAAGACTACATGTCAGAATTACCAAATGTTTGACATCCAATAGCCAATGATTAATAAATCAATCTAGTGGTGTCTTTAAACAAAACAAACATTATCTTTTTCAAACTTGTGTTTTTAAAAGGATCTACAATGTATATTGTAAAAATGTTAATGTGATTTTTCATTACATCATTTAGTCCAATACAAAGTCTAAGGATCTTTATTTGGTACAAAGCCTTGGCATAATCATAGATTAATTTTTAAAGGAACTTAATTCATTTTTCCTTAACATAGGAAAACAAATTGGCCAATCAATTGTATTAAGGGGTGAGGGGATTGAACTTCCTGATGGTAATGTGTTTCCTTTTTGGGGGGCAGTTTTCTATTGCAAAAAAAATGAATATTAACTATAAACATCAAGAACCCCTTTCAATAATTCATGTTGATGCCCATGTATTAATTGATAAATATATGGCTAGAAATAGCAATGGTTCAATATTTGTTTTTGTTTCATTTAATGATAATTCATAAATAATTGTTCTCACACCTGTATATGCCAGATAGAAATAACTCATATGTGAGAAACTCATGAGATACACAGATGATCATCAATCCTGTAATCAGCATTATGATTAATGTTCCATTTTCTGTAATTTATTAGTGCCCCACCAGTCCAGTTGGGTGGGACTATAGGTTCTGACTCCATCTATTTGTCTGTCAATCCCTCCCTCCTTCAGTCCCACATAGTTTTCCAGACTTTCATTTTTGCAATGCTTTAAGATATTGAGCTGAAGTGTTGTATATATAATAGCTTTATCAAGTAGAGCTATAGGTCATGTTGGACTTTCATGAGGATATGCCCATTTGTAAAAAGAGTTATGGCCCTTTCTTTTATACGCTATGAACATTTGTTGGGCCCGGTGTGGGACGTATATTACTTTCACAGTACTCTAGGAATGTGTGTTGATATTAACCTGCCATGGTGGTGTCGTGGTTAAGCCATCGGACATATGGCTGGTAGGTACAGGGTTCGCAGCCCGGTACCGGCTCCCACCCAGAGTAAGTTTTAATGACTCAATAGTTAGGTTTAAGACCACTGCACCCTCTTCTCTCTCACTGATCACTAACAACTAACCACTAACTCCCTGTCCTCGACACACAGCCCAGATAGCTGAGAGGTGTGCTCAGGACAACGTGCTTGAACCTTAATTGGATATAATCATCAAAATAAGTTGAAATCAATGAATGAATGTTGATATTACAAATATAAAAGTTATTTTTTGTGTGTTTTCAAAATGTGGCATTACATTTACCCCATCCAACATGTATTCCTTTAGCAGTACTCTCAGAATGCTTTTTTATATTTTACAAATATAAATGTTTGGGGGGTTTTAATGTATTTTCAGAATGTGGTAACCCAGTTACCCCATCCAACATGGTGTACACTGTGACAGTTCAGAAGACAAGTGGGCGGTTCAGCCCTGGTGATGAGGTGACGTTCCGATGTACAGCGTTTGGGGAAGATCTGCTTGGACATTCTAATGGATCAGCACGCTGTATGCCCAGTGGGAAATGGTCTGCTTTGCCTGTTTGTAAAAGTAGGTTACAATATAAGACATTTATTTCCTGTTACCTTCTGTCGAACACACAGTAGTTTATGTTTTTGAAGCTGTCATCTCCTTCAGTGTTATTTTTTCCTCCTCATCCCAACCAGTGCCCTAAACTTGTATATCAAAGACAGTGATATGTGCTGTCTTGTTTGTTTGTTTATTTAAGAGCAAGTCTCGTCACTCACTCTAGATAAAATACTAAAATAACAACTTGTTGATTATCCAGTTTTATCCTATAACTTACCCATGTCATAATCCCATGTGATAATTTAGTTTATTAACCTGGTTAATAATGGTATGCAAATCTGCAAGGTCTCTAGGTGATTTGTTGCTATGGATGGGTTATTTGCTTACAAGCCAACAAGATCTGTGTACCTGAGCGTAATGTTTTGAAAGATTTAGATAAAATGTGTGACATCAAACTAATTTGTGCTAATCGTAATGACGTCATATTTCTGATGGCGGCGACTTTAGTACTGTGATTTACTCATTTTTTAAATTAAAATATTATTTTAGGACTATTATAGGATAAATAGATTTAGCTACTTGTGTTTTTAATATGTAAAATATCAACCTCGTCTAGTTATTCGGTATACATTTATTACAATGTCAATAGTCTCTTGTGTACTGCCTGATAAAGTTACTTGCATCAAATAATCATACTATAAATTTTTCCAGAGCTTTAGACTGCATTGAAGACAAGCCATAAATTCTCTGCCCTAAATAAATATGCCCAAAATAAGCTTGCTCTAATTAAGTACAAACATACCAACCTCAAAACATTTCACCCAAAAAACATTTGAAACCTTAGGCTTTACTTGGATTAAAATAACTTTAATTTCTGAATATCTACTAAACTTCAGCAGATGTTTATGACGTTACAGCACTAAGAAGGTCTTGCTGTGTTTAGAACAGACTAAAAACCTGTTGTGCCTAAATTAGTGAGATATAAAGTTTCAAAATATTTTGGAGTTATACTTAGTTTGAACATATTTTTGGTTAACAGATCTTTGTCCAACTGGCTGGTTCATGAAGGGAGATAACTGCTACAGAATCTTTGACTCTGGGGAGACATTCTGGGACAGCTACACCTCTTGTCTGAGCTACAATGCCAGCCTCCTTAACATCCAGTTTAAAAGTGAACTGTCTTTCATAGCAGAATACAGGTAAATTCTCGTGTTTGGGTCAACGTTAGTTATATTTGTCAGAGATTTTTTCTAAGAGCTATTGGTTGATGAAATGTTGAGAATTGGTGGTTTTTGAAAGAGATTTTGTTTTTTATTTATTAGAAGAAAAAAACCCCATGTGGAATATATCATTCTTTAATCATGTGGGCAGAATTGGGCTCAGTGGTAGAGAGCTCACTTGAGGTGATATAGTTCACAGGATCTGTCCATTCCAACCAGTGCTCCATGACATACATTTAGAGGCCATGATATGTATGGTTCTGTTTAATATCAGATGTGAATAAAAGATCCCTTGCTGCTTTTAACACGATTAGCCAATGTGGTGGAGTGTTCTCTCTTTCTCCCAGATTATAATTTTAAATACTAACCCTATTCAAGCCAAGCCACGCAAATTTATGTCACTGTTGGGGAGACAAGAATTATGATGTGGAGATGCATGGTAAAAGCTAGAAGCTAGTAAATAAAAGGTGTTGTTAGTAGAGGTAAAAATAGTGAATTTCATTGGAAATATATCAGAAGAGAAGCAAAAGAAAGTCATATAAAACTAAAAATGTATATTTATTTCTAAACAGGCGTTGAATTTTGGAGGTGTTTTTTTTACAATTTTGCCTGTCATCAAATGGAGTAAAATATAGAAGTTTTGGAATTCCATCTTGGGTCGGAAGCATGAGATTAAGCTTCTGACCCCAAATCTGGAATTCACTGCAGCACAGTGTCCTGCTAAATTTGCAGCCAGATAAATATGGTTGATTTTAAGAGCAGTGGAATTTTGTTTCCTACAATTTGATCATTAAAGGTTAAAAATGTTTTGACATCTGATTTTTATTGTGGGTTTTTTTTCTTCAGAAATGCAACAAATATGATGACACAAATGTTCTGGATTGGTTTGTTTTCTGACCTCGGTGTCTACAGATGGACAGAGCGTCATGTTGGAAATATAAGTGTTCTGAACGAGGTGGCCAATATGTCTCTGCATTCCGCCAGCCCTGACATGGCTATGGCCTTCAACTTTGAAACCATGCAAATTGCTGGGAGTCAAGTGAACACTTTCACAGCATACATCTGTAAACAAGCCGTATCCAGTATGTTGTTTACTTACTAAAGTTTGTAATCTAGATACATTTTAGGAAGTTGTGACTTATCTTCTTCTCTTTTTTTTCTTTTTCTTTTTCTTTTTATTCTGCAGTTATTTATTTCCATCCCAAGTGTGTTAGTGGATGAGTCACATCAGAAGATTGTTGTTAACTGTACATTGTATTTCCACTCCATGGCCCTGTTTATCACATTAAATAACACTGTTTCAGGTTACCATGTGTTAGACTTGCAGTTACCAACCACTAATTAAAGAAAATGCTAAATGGGGACTCTAAACAGACATTCCTTTCTTTTTATCTTGTCCAGTATTGATGTGTCCAAATGCTTGGTACCATATTTTCCGGCCTATTACAGGCACTGGTGTATAAACCGTACCCCTTATTTTTAGACGAAGTTCCGACCTTCATCCATACATAAAATTCATAAATAAAGTACACCATTTTATAAACTGCACCTTGCAGTAAAAACGTAGCAACTTATAGGCAGAAAAATACAGTACTATTGTCCAGATACCAGCTCTACTAAATATATATAACAGTTGTATTACATTATCATGTGTTAGACATTTAATGCCCACTGATAAAACCATTCTATGATTACACTTAACAGACATTCCTTTCTTTTTTACTTGTCCAGGATTGGTGTGTCCAGATGGCTGGTACTATTTCAACAACTCGTGCTACAAAGTCGTCCAGACACCAGTTCCAATAAATAATGCAGAAGTGGAATGTTCTAGCTCCGGGGCATCACTGGCCAGCTTCCAGTCAGCCATGGATCTTGATATGTTAAACTGGATGTGGTGAGAGAGCTAAATCCTGAACACAGTTGCAGGACATAGAATTTCACACAAGCAATAACGTGAAAGAGGCAGTCTGAAAGTTGCTTGAAGACAAAAAAAAAAAAAATCTTGTGAAATATAAAGATTATATATGTTGAATTACATATACTCTTAAAAAATTACAAATATTTCCCTTTCTGGCACTTTAAATAATTTTAGTCAAGTATTATATTGAGGAACTACTGCATAATATTATGCCAAATCACAGCACGAAACATTTGATATTTTCGAGTTAATTATATGCAAATATTATATGTGGTATCAATTAATTTGTAGTTATAAAGATAAAAAAATAGAGAAATATGTCATCAGCAACATAATTGCAAGGCTTAAAATTAAACACAAGCATTTGTTTATGCAAACCAACAGTAAATTAATTTGTGTGTATTATTATTATTTTTTAAACATGAATGACAAATGGGTTACTGAAAAATGCACAATAGACTTTCAAATCAAAGGTTCCTAATTTGTAATAAATGCTGCTAAAGTTACAAATTATTGCAAATTATGGGTTTCTTTGCAAGAACACCTATTTCCAAAACATTACATATATAATTTATGATATTAAAAGGATGTGCATTATGTTTTTCTCGTATATTAACTTCAAAACTATGGTGTTTTAATGAACTCTTTCTTGTGTCTTAAATTGCACTAAAATAACTTCCATAAATTTAGGCAGCAGCACACTTGAAATATATTAATGTACCCTTTTGTAATTTCAGTGAAGATTCTGGTGTCACAACTGAGGTCTATACAGGGCTGTACAAAGTTGGTAATAAAGACTGGAAGTTTTCTGATGGCTCGAAACTGACTCACGTTATCCATGCGGCGATGTCTCCAACGTCCTTCAATAGTGATGGATGTTTTCTAATCATGACCTCCAACTCATCCCTCTCTACTCAGTGTGCCAGTGACCAGCCTTTCATTTGCAAAGCATCTCTTGGTATGTAGTTTTCAGTTTAATTTTTAAAATATATATTTCCACACAGAAATTGAAAACCTTGTAATTTGTAAACTAATCTTGTTCGTTCTATGATGAAAATCTCACATTACTCCTCACCTCCTACTTTTTAAGACTGCGTGAATTTTCAGACATTTTTATGCAAGGTAATTTTTTTATCTCTTTAATCGTGTTTTGTGTTTCAGTCAGTAACATGGCTGATTATATATTTTTGTGTTGTAAAGGATCAGACCTGTCAACCCTCCCGGATTCTACGGGAGACTCCCGGTATTTGATCAAGTCTCCCGTGGGAAAAACGTTTCTTCCGGGAAATCATTATTTTCTAAGCATAAAAAAAATTCAAGCTACCGTGGCTGTGTATTGACATTCAGTGTTGCCATGGCTTGCGGTCATTTGCCCCCCCTGACATTTGCCCCCCCCTGACATTTGCCTCCCCGGACATTTGCCTCCCCGGACATTTGCCCCCTCCGGACATTTGCCCCCTACGGACATTATTTTATTCAATACTACATGACATAATTACAAAGCACTTTTTCACAATGGCCTATGCCCTTCAGGGTGGTTTTCACTTCAGTCTGATACATGACTATCAAGTAGATTAAATGATTTTCACTTGACAATACCGATCGAATTAATATTTGATTGGGACTCCCAAGTTCTATAGGGAATTTTGTAATCATAGATTAATCAGATGTGAGATTATTAAATGCATCCTATTCTGCCTATATACACAATGCCACATTTAGTCTTTTGATCAAAGCCGTAGTTTTGGAGGCCATGACTATCAAGTAGATTAGATGATTTTCAGATATTTGATGTTATTGTAAACAAAGCTCACTGGCAATGATAGGTGCGTGTGTGTGATTCTAGAAATATTTTTCGTAATTCGTTAATTTATTTCCATAATAAATGGAAGGAAGCCACATACATATTCATGCCTTCATGTATCTCAGTTGCAATATTTAAGAAAAATATTGAATAATTTACACAATAAAAAAAAAAATTGAAGGCGGGGGGGGGGGGGCAAATGATAAGATTTTCATTAAGCAAAAGGGCAAATGTCCAGGGTGGCAAATGTCCTAAAGACCTGGACCCTGTTTATACAGCTAATTGGTCTTTCTGTTGTCTTCTTTTGACATGTGATTTTGACATCGTGTATATTGATGCATGCGGTCACAGTCTACTCTAGCATTTCCAGCCATAGAACTTTGCATTATGTAATCCATTGGGAAGACATTTTACGAGTCAGAGGTGTTATTAGGACTAAATTGGATAGTTTTATATGGGTCCAGGTCTTTTGCCCCCACCTCTGACTCGTAAAATTTCTTCCCAATGGATTACATAATGCAAACTTCTATGGCTGGAAATGCTAGAGTAGACAGCGACCGCATGCACCAATATACACGATGTCAAAATCACATGTCAAAGGAAGACAACAGAAAGACCAATTAGCTGTATAAACAATACTTGTATCAATTAGATTTGTAGGTTTGTGCAGTAACATGTCAGTAACAAGAGTACACTTCAAGGGATTATTTTCCTACGATTAATAAATCTTGTGTTTGACATAACGTTACTTACGGAAATAGGTATAATTCTGGTATATTTCACACGACGTCAGTAATGAGCTTTTACGTATGATTATTAGAAATGATTAGTGGAAATACAATGTTTATTGCATGGTTATGGTGATTTTAAATAAGTACCACACCACTGTACCTTATTGTAGTAAAAACTGAATACTAATTTATAAGATTTAGGCCTATATAAATTTGTCTTGGGTCTACTTTTCACGAAACACAAATAACGATGATGCAACCTGTAAGTGTAATACCGTAAATGTACTAATTAATGTTTAAATTTGTTAGTGTTAAGATATTTGGATAAAAGAATTATTTTTAAAAATATCTCTTAAATTAGAATAATATTTTAAAATAATTAAAACAAAATTTAATATATATATATACATGTATATAAAAAAAATTCTTTTTTTTTTTTTTTCTTTAATGCCAATAACTAAGGTTGACAAGTATACATGACATTATGTAGTGTTCATATAAATTATTTTAGTACTTTTTAAAAAGTTTTGTTTTCAACACACATCTCCTGCTTTCTATTGACTAAAGGTTGACAGGTCTGTAAAGGATACGTGTTTCTGTATGTTATTTCTGTATCTGTTATGGTTTCAAATAGGCAAGTGTTATTGTCTATATTTTAGTAGATCTGTGTTATAAAGAATAAGGTGGGGTTTTTTTTATATAGCTTAGTGTTTTGAAATGGTAAAATGATTCTGTATTTTTCAGTGTCTATATTTCAGTATCTGTTGGTTTTCAAATAGTATTTAAAATGATTCTTTTTGTTTCAGTGTCTATATTCCAGTATCTGTTAGTTTTCAAACAGTATTTAAAATGATTCTTTATGTTTCAGTGTCTATATTTCAGTATCTGTTGGTGTTTCAAACAGTAGAATGATTCTGTATGTTTCAGTGTGTATATTTCAGTATCTGTTGGTTTTCAAACAGTAGAATGATTCTATATGTTCAGTATCTATATTTCAGTATTTGTTGGTTTTCAAACAGTAGAGTGATTCTATATGTTTCAGTGTCTATATTTCAGTGTCTGTTGGTTTTCAAACAGTAGAATGATTCTATATGTTTCAGTATCTATATTTCAGTATCTGTTGGTTTTCAAACAGTAGAGTGATTCTATATGTTTCAGTATCTATATTTCAGTATCTGTTGGTTTTCAAACAGTAGAATGATTCTATATGTTTCAGTGTCTATATTTCAGTATCTGTTGGTTTTCAAACGGTAGAATGATTCTATATGTTCAGTATGTATATTTCAGTATCTGTTGGAGTTGCCACTGATTATTCTGGGGTACCATGTTCCACCCACAGTTTCTGCGCACCAGCAGGTTTGAAGTGTCTTGGTTCAGTGAGGAATGGACGAGCGTACCCTCCAACATGCAGACCTCAAGGTAACATGCTGATAGACTGTGTAGTAATTGAGTATCACACTGGTAGACTGTAAATTAATTCAGTGTTTTGTACGGACAGATCAGTTGAAGTCTGCACCTTTGATTTATGCTGTTCAATAATAAATAGATTTTGAGGAGAAAGGAGCGGACTTATTTTGACACTAAATAGAAGATTGTCTTGGTATAAGTTTATGTTTTTCTTTTTCTATTCATACTAAATATAGATTTACCTGTAGGTAAAGATTTTACTTTAAACATTTACTTTAAACTTCAATGATTTGTGTAACGAATATTACTCACTTATTGATGTACTACACAATGAATTATATACAGTCAAACTTGTATGTAACAACCACTCAAGGGACCAAAAGAAAGTGGCTGTTATGGACGGGTGGCCTTTATATAGAGGTCCCACAATATTCAGTTGAGACCCTAGCATATTTCACTATAAAATCTCATTATTAACTGTTGTAACAGTTTGATTTCCTTTGTTAATTCCAATACCCCAATACTTTCTAGCACTTAAACGATCCTTCTCTGACTTCCTGATAACTTGTACTCTACAATTTTTCGGTGGCATTTTGTTTGACATAAATAAATAACAAAACTGAAATTTATATTTGTTTAATTGGGATTTATTACTCAGGTGACATGTTTAACTCGTTATTAGTTTTATATTGCCTCTAATCCATTGGTATGGTACTTGCATTGGGATTACGCTGCGACCTGCAAACAAAACAATTTTGGTAAATAAAGGTCGTGATTTACTCAAGCATACAATGATACCGGCTTAACTAAATTCATTAATGTTTGCCGCTTGGTGCAAACTGCTTGTGAACAACAATCATGATGATTGACAGTGGGGACTACTCAGGCACCTTGGTTATAAATTGCCTTTGATAATACCGCAACAATCAGATACCGTAATACATTCTGCTTTCATAGGCTACAGCCAATGAGAAGTCACCTTGTTATTGAGTAACGATTCGACCTGAACTATCGAATGCAAATTATGCAACCGCCGGAACTGAACAGCTGTTGACATTTACCAAATTAACAAAAGGATTAAAATAATGCTTAGTAAACGTATATTTGTTTACGACAATAACATCATATGATAACATCACAATAAGTTGTTTTGTTTTTCAAGTCAATCAAATCGCCAAACTTTCCGGTCACGTGACACAACAATGGCGGCATTGCAGAAAACAATGGGATTTACTGGGAACTAAATCGCTGTACGATCATATGTGGTGGGAAGAATTAGAATTAAAAAAAAAAATTGGCCGCTAATGCAGGTTCTGACCTTATTTTTGTTGACAAATAGTGGCTGCTGGCCGCGTTTGACAGGTGGCCGTTCTATAGACGCCAAATAAAGAAATAAATGTGTTGGGGGGGGGGGGGGGGGGGGGGGAGAGGATTTCAGTATGGCCGTTATGGGCAGGTGACTGTTATACGGAGGTGGCCGTTAGACCAAGTTCGACTGTATTACTTTTCTTAGGGTTTGTTTTGTTTTGTTTTCTGAGCAGGTGTGTCATCCATTACAAGTTAATATATTGAACATAAATATATACTGTTGTAATCAAATATAAGTTAATATATTGAACATAAATATATACTGTTGTAATCAAATATAAGTTAATGGCAAACTCACCTTTGTCTTTGCCACTAAAGGTGTTTTATTTAGGTCACCATGCATGGGCTTATTGGTTGTCGTGCATCCTGTGATGTCCATCATGCATAAACCTTTCAAATATTTGCCTTCTTCTAAACTATTTTGCTAGTTCCAACCAAATATGCTTGCAAAATTCCTTGGCACACAAAGAAAGAGATTTGTGATTTGAACATTCTCTCTGCCTCACTCATCACTCACCAACCCCCCCCCCCCCCCCCCCCCCCCCCTCCCCCAACCCCACACACACACCCCACTCACACACACACACAAGCCTGAGTTTTGGGGCCCAAAAGAGAAAAATTAAGTAACTTTTAAAAAGCTTCATCTCACTTCCAGAAAGTCTTTGGATGGTTTATCAAAGTTGTGAATTCCATTGCATCTTTGATCTTGGAGAAGCGTGAAATTTATAATAAAACTTCATAACTACTAGACCATTTCCAACTAAATTTGATGAAAGCTAATTGTTTGATCCATGGAGAAAAAAAATCATGAATTTGTTCATTCTGACACCCCAAGAAAATGGATGTTGTGCACTCCATTTGGTAGGTAGGGTCAAACAATGTACTCAGGTGAGTGTTTAGACCCATGGGTCTCTTGTTTTATTTGTGTTGTTGTTGGCATTAATTTTCATCTATGCAAAGTCATTTGCTTACAGAATAAAATAGGTCATTAATTTATTAATTTTATTATTGAAATAGAATGTGGAATTCTTAATTTTATTTAGATGAAAATATGATGATTCTGAGAACATTAATTTGTTTGTGTATCAGGTAATAAAATCCTTGAGTTAATAAACCGGCCTCGGTGGCACAGTGGTTAAGCCATCGGACTACAGGCTGGTAGGGACAGGGTTCGCAGCTTGGTATCAGCTCCAACCCAGAGCGAGTTCTGAAGGGCTCAATAGGTAGGTGTAAGGCCACTACACCCTCTTCTCTCTCACTAACCACTAACCAACTAACAACTAACCCACTGTCCTGGATAGACAGCCCAGATAGCTGAGGTGTGTGTCCAGGACAGAGTGCTTGAACCTTAATTGGATATAAGCACGGAAATAAGTTGGAATGAATGAATGAGTTAATAATAACTTTCTGATTGTAATTTACTTTAAATTCATTGTTTCATCGTAGATTGCCCCTCACACTGGATGTATAGAAATGGCAAATGTTTCAAGTTTGAAAAGACACCACACACCTATCCTGAAGCCTATGCAGCATGTGTCAAACTTGGAGGTCGAATATTATCCGTGGATTCTGTTCAGGAAAACTACTTTCTATACGAAGAGGCATACAAGTAAGAACTGCACATAAGTAATGTGCTTGAATGTTTGTGTAATCCATAGTGTGCATTACAGTGGCGTAGGAAGGTGCCAAAAAGGAGGGGGCACACTTTTATATTTACACACTTTTACACTATTAAAAAGCAAATATCTGAATAGTGGGGGCACATGCCCACTTGCCCCCCCCCCCCCCCTCCACGTCCTACGTCACTGTATTAGATCCAACCATCTGTCTCACATAGTTTCCCAAACTTCTTTTCTTTTTCTTTTTAATGCCTCAAGATTTTGAGCTGAAATTTTGTGTATAGCCTTATTATGTGCACTTACAGATCAAGTTTGACTTTTGTGGCAATTTACCCATTTTTGACAGAGTTGTGGGCCTTGATTAACTTAGGAGATTTGAAAATGTGTTGGGCCCAGGAAGAATACATGTATTGATCTCTAAAATTTTGTTTCAAGTACAACTGGTCTTGCTGTCTTTGTACTGCAACTATTTCATATTGCCAGCCAGTGCACCACGACTGGTATATAAAAGGCTGTGGTATGTCTGTCTATGGGATGGTGCATATAAAAGATCCCTTGCTGCTAATCGGAAAGAGTAGCCCATGAAGTGGCGACAGCGGGATTCCTCTCTCAGTATCGGTGTGGTACTTAACCATATGTCTGACGCCATATAACCGTAAATGAAATGTGTTGAGTGCGTTGTGAAATAAAACATTTCCTTCCTTCCTTCTTCTATTTCATATTGCCTAATAACTGGGATCAGTAGTTTATAACGTTCTCTTTTTTTCTCTTTTTTGTTTTCTTTTTTGCCAGAACTCATAATGAAATTACATCAATCTGGGTTGGAAATGACAACTACACTTCAGTGGTGTATGTTAACCGAGACCCAAACTCTCAGTTCACCAACTGGGCTGGAGAACCTTTGACATCTAATTACTGTGCAGTGCAGTCTGGAAACATGCTGGCCTTTGGCAAGTGGTATGCAATGTCCTGCATCTCTGGTTACCCATTCATGTGTGAGAGAGTCATTGATATCCCAGGCTCTAATGCTAGCAATAGTAAGTTGTAATCTTTGTCAGTATTTCTTAGTTAGTCTTTGTATTATAGATAGAACAATATCAAAACAATATTTGATCTCACTGGTGAAGTTCATATAAAACAAAAGTTTATAATCAATGGGTCATGGAAAATGTCAACTGTTATTGTTCCTACAGTTTAGACATAGGCATATGGGCTCCCATTATTGGAAGACTGGGGGCAAGCTGGCACTTGCTTGAATTAAACAAATCAAATCTGTATGACAACATTTATTCATATTAGCATTGCTACCAAACATCTATATAGAGTTGCAAACAAATCGCTATGCATTTTTACATGGATTACAACTATTTTTGAAGGTAGAATGATGAAAATACATGGTAAAAAGGTCTCAGGTTAGCATATTTTGCCCGAATATTGGTCTAATTTTTGCCCAAATTAGAGATTTTGCTCCAGCACTAGGCAACGTGCAGTGTCAGCACCTGCCCCCGTCTTGTATGCTTATGAGTTTAGACCATGAAATTGATGTAAATATGTTAAGGTATTTCATGTGTACGTAAATAAATCTGATATTGGTAAAAATAGTGATTTGTATTATATGGCCTGTCCCAATTAATATGACTATATAATTTTTTTTATGTAATCAAAAGTCTCTTATTGTTTTCAGAAGACTACTACGAAGGCTGTTTCAAATGGAAATCGCAGAAGGGCTATTCCTCTCCCTCTGTGACCATGAATGCGATGAAGGTTCTAAACAACACAGGCCTCACTGTGTCTTTCTGCCGAGAACACTGTCAGAAACATGGCTACAAATACGCAGGCCTCTACGTAAGCTGCATTCATTGTTTTATACTAATGATGACAATAATCCAGGCCATAATTATGCACATTGTGACAGAAAAGACAGTACATAATTATTAATATGTACCGTACTGTCTTTTTTGTCATAAAGTGCATATAAAAGATGCCTAGCTGCTATTCAGTAGGAGTAGCCTATGTGACAGCAATGGATTCTCTCATACTGTTTAAACAAAGTGTTGCAATAATTATATGTTAGACGTGAACCAAAATTCTGTTAAAAATGTGCTGAGGTGTCAATTAATTAATATTCTTTTCAATTACATGTATTCATTACCGTACTGTCTAATATGTAAATGTGCTTATTATTTTTTTAGTTCTTTGTCCTATAAGTACAGACATTAATCTAAAAACATGTATACAAAAATGTAAAATTATTCTCCTGGGGTTTTTTTCTTTTCTGTTTTATTTAATAAACTAAATTTACAAATAAAAATGTATTTTAAATTTGAAAAATTAAAAGGCAGACTTGGTGCCCAAAAGGCAAATGTAGATTGGGCCAAGATTTTCAAAGCTATCATAGCACTACGATATCGTAAAACTGTCTTATACTATGGCATGTGTCGTAGTGATGTCATAGCTTATGACTGTTTTACGATATCATAGCACTAAGATAGCTTTAAAAATCTGTAACCAAGATGATTTTTGTGAAACCTTAGTGTCATGACTAAAGTACTTTCGGAAATAGAATAAAAATGATTTTTGTTAATTATTTTTTTCATATTAAACTGACAAGTAAATATTTTGTAAATACCTATTTAATGATACTCTACCTAATTTGGCATTTACTTGTTTGGGCTCTCATTGATGTACATTGTACAAGGTGGTGTTTACTCTTGGAATAGAGGTATTTCGCATTCCTATTGCGCATGCGCGCGAAGAGTAACGTCCCTTGACAAAATAGACTGAAACTAGTCTATTTACAAATTGGGGGGCGTGACAGACAGGTTGTTATGGGCGACTTGAGTAGCTTTGTAGGAGACTTTTAAACTTTGGCAACTAACATGTACATATTTCAAATTAGATGGTATAATGGCCGTAGAAAACGGTCCACTGAAATTTACAGTGGTATGGTTCAAATTAAAAAGCAGTGCAACAACTTGGACAAAGTCTCTGCGACTTGTATCCGAAGGTTTTCATAACGCCAGATTAAAAGACTATCTCGTAAAAAGTATAAACAAAACATTTGACAGATTCCATAGGTTATGGCATCGACAGGTTATGGCATCGATCGATATATATATTTGAGAGAGAGAGAGAGAGAGAGAGAGAGAGAGAGAGAGAGAGAGAGAGAGAGAGAGAGAGAGAGAGAGAGAGAGAGAGAGAGAGAGAGAGAGAGATATATATATATATATATATATATACACACACACACACACACATATACATATATATATATACAGTCAAACCTGTCTTAAGCGGCCACACAAGGGAGTAGATAAACGTGGCCGCTTAAGACAGGTGGCTGCTGAGTACAGGTTGCCACATATATAGTCTTTAAAACATTTGTTGTTGTTTCTTGTTTTACCTTCTGTACTGCTAATTAACGGATGTGTGCTTCATAGTTGACTATAAATCAACTTTTGACATGTTGTCTCCTTCAGAAATAATGCAAATAGAATATATTAAATTAACCGTTCTCCACAAGTTTGTTTTCTTTTTCCATTTAATTATTTAATTCCGACTTCATGCGATGTATTGTCATAGTAAGTGAATCTACAAATGTCAAGCGTAGCCTGCCCAGAGGCAATTAGATGCATGTCGGATTCATACTTCATTAATTGATACACAGTGGAGATGTCGGGACTGAATGGGTACTAGTATTCCTGAAGGTGTGAAGATCGGTTATTTGCTGTACCTTATCGCTGTTATGTCATGTCATAGGGTTTTACGTGCACATTCAGAACAAGCTGTTGTAGCGCAGGCCTGTCCATGACAGGAAAGGTGGGGGGAGGGGGAGCACCAGCAGCCCGATCAAATCGGTAGCAGGCGGGTGGGGGTGGTGGTGGTGCTATGGAATTTGAATGGAGCAGTTAAATGCCAAAGAGAAAAGGGTGCACAATTTTGATTGAGGGAATTTGGCGCAATTTTGAACGGTCGGTCGAAAGGTAAATGGCCGAGCTAATATAGGTTTTGATATTAGTGAATCGAGAGTAGCTCGTTAATTTTAGACCTTTACGATGCTGTGGTGTCTCCCTAGGTTGCCCATAGGGCCCTTATAAGGGCCTGACCGCTTCTGGTCGAGGCATCACCAAGTACCAAGTTATTACCAGCAGCAAGTATTGGGGTTTTGGGTGGGGGAGGCCGATATTCTTTTGTTCAGCTTCCCCCGGGTGCATTGCATTTGTGTACTCGGAACGGTATTCTTTTGTCCGGTTCCTTATTAGAGTACGTGCTGGGCCATTAAATGGGGGCAGGTGCATTGTTATCATTAGTCAATGCACCCTGTGTACTGATGCAGTGAGCGTGTAGTCTGTGTGTGAATCCTAGTTTTGTGTTACGGTTGTACCTATTGCCTTTTCCCTATTCCCTATTCTAGTGAGTTCAACGGTCATTCATGACCACCAATCCCCCTCCGTCCTTGTATAGCATTGAATACAATGACGGAGAGGGAGTTAAACTAGCCTAGCTATCTAACTTGAAGGGTTAAACCCTTATAGTGTAGGTATTGGTTTAAAAGCCTAGTGCTTGGCATACTTAACTTTATTACCAATGCAATAAAATGAAACTAACGGTGGCAAGTAGCAATTGTATACATATATGCACCGATCTAGGTACTTAGTTTGAAGAATTTTGATTCCCGCCCCCTAAATATAGGATTTTAGTAGGCTTACTTGGTTTGTCTTCAGGCTATCTGGATAGTTGGGTATCGGTTTTCCTGCATGTCTTTGCTTCTGGAACCCTAGTTGACTTACCTTAGTTAGCTAGGATGGAATGCATCAGTAATAAAAAAAACAAAAAAAACATGGTGCGGGTGCAAAGACAAATTCGTGCAGTTTATTTACAGTTAGGTGTAGTGGGGTTCTTGATCCGTGATTGGCTGGATTGGACCAATGAGAGTGCTACAAAAAATAGGCAATAAATAGTGGTGTCCTATCTTGGTTGATTATCTAACGATGTTGATTGGCTGGTTAATTAGCCAATTGGGTTACTGCGACTTCAATCCTGTTTTAGTGAGAAAGAAAGAAAAGAAAAGAAAATTAAAAGAAAAAAAAACGAAAGAAAGAAAATAATAATAATAATAATTTTAAAAAATACGAAAAAAAAACAACAACAAAAAAACACTAATGTGTCATTAGCGGGTGGTGTATGCCAGTTGTCAATCACTATCGCTGTTGCAGGGCTCGAAACGGCCTGTGGCCAGGTTGCCAAATGCGACCAATGTCCTGTTTGGGCGACTTTAATATTTTAAAATAATGGCATTAGTCACCCAAATATTATTTGTCTGATCTTCTTTAGAGCGATAACATATGAGCCACTATTAATATTTGTATTGCATATATTTATTCCACATTAAAATCTTGCTTGTAGTTCGTGGTTACTTACCATAATTTGTCAATATTCATTACTATTTTTTGGGCCACCATATGTTTTGGTGAGTTTCGAGCCCTGCTGTTGTTAAAATATCCCTTTTATATAAGAGTAAAACTTTACTGTGGTCGCTTAATGCAGGTATTTTAGCGATTCGGGCTCCGATTTAGGTGGCCACTGGCCGCGTTAGACAGGTGACCGCTTATTACAGGTGACCGCTTATTACAGGTGCATTCATTATAAATCGCTTGGGAGGAACAAAGTGGCCGCTTAAGGCAGGTGACCGCTGAGTACAGGTGGCCTCTAGGACAGGTT
This sequence comes from Gigantopelta aegis, assembly GCF_016097555.1. Lineage (NCBI taxonomy): Eukaryota > Metazoa > Mollusca > Gastropoda > Neomphalida > Peltospiridae > Gigantopelta > Gigantopelta aegis. The sequence goes on from NC_054706.1 coordinate 68,689,080, forward strand.
TGACTGTGTGTATATATATATATATATATATATATATATATATATATATATATATATATATATATATATATATATATATATATATATATATTATATATATATATATATATATAATATATATATATATATATATATATATATATATATATATATATACATGTATATATATATATATATAAGGTGTTTTGTTGCATTTTTCTTAGTGTCTATCTAATTGGGAAATGTTAAAAAAAAAAAGAGATTTTATGCTGTTACATGTATATCCATAAAGTGGGAATTTAAAAAAGGGGGATTTGGGGGGGGGGGGGGGGGTTGAAGGGAGGTGCCGTTCTGTTTACCCATACACACGTTTTTATACAGTGTCAACATGAACGCATTGAGTATTATACAAAATATATTTATTTTCTTTACTGTTAATGTGTTTTCCACCATATCTAAGTATATAAAATACTAGACGGACCTGTGTAGGAACGTCATGTACAGAGCCGTCATCACTCTCTATATATTTATATATTATTATTATTATTATTATTATTTAAGGAGTGTCTGTTATTTCTTTTACGTTCATCGGGGTATGAACAAAATAAATCATCCGTAAACTGTGTGAATCGGCGAAGCCGTTCTCACATAAGTTTGTGGATGATTTTTTTTATTTATACCTAGATGAACGTAAAAGTAATAACAGACAATACTTATAATTAAATTTGAAACATACTGAGTAATAACAACATTAAAAGTTCATATATATATATATATATATATATATATATATATTCTATCGAGTATTGTCCGAAATATACATATATTTTCTGTATATACAAAATATATATTTATTTTATTTTATTTACTGTTTACTACCATATCTAAGTAGAGAATACTAGACCGCCCTGTATAGGAACATTCTGTACAGAGCTGTCCTGACTACATATATTTTTTATATATTTACACACGCACACGTTATATATTTTATTGAGTATAATCCAAAATATACATATATTTTCTTTATATACAAAATATATATTTATTTTCTTTACTGTTAATGTGTTTTCCACCATATCTAAGTATACTAGACCGCCCTGTGTAGGAACGTCCTGTACAGAACCGGTAAGGTTTTGGTCCCTTATGCGTTCACTGGCTTCCCTCCTACAAAATGTGCCGAACAAACCCTCGTACTTAGAGTAACATTAAAATTGTTTTCTACGTGAAACGATTACCCACAAACGTTTCCGATATCCATTGGTTGGATATCGATGGAAGGATAACAAATTTCCCGGACATATGCGATTGGAACAGTTAATAATTGAACAATGGTCGTGGCCTCCCATTGCTTTTGCCCCCCAATTTGCAGATAGGTCTATTTTGGCGAGATCTTGCGAAATCTCACGGTTTGCGTCCTCGAGTAACTCCGCAATGGGCACATGCGCAGTGGAATGAGAAAGAAGTCTATTAAAATAAAGATGTTAGTAAACAGATGATTTGTGATTTTTATTGGAACAGACTATAACACATTTTGATGATATGTGTCAATTTCATTTACCCTTAAACAGACTTTTAATTTAAAACTGCAAGTGAACTGATTATTTTTAATTGCAGCATAAATTATTAATTATGACAAGCATATTTATTGAATATAAATTCAATATAAGTACATTAGAAATTTACACAATCTTGCAACCACTTAAAGGTGCTATATCATAGTTATATGTGAGCATCCGTTTGTGATAGAGATTCTCCAATAAAAATGTATTTTCTACTAGTAGATAAAATTATTTCCTATAATCATTTATGAGCATATAGTTAAAGGTGTCTTCTTTAAATGTTAATTCAAAATTTTATGAAAAAAAAACGATTTGCAATAGCTGTCATTGTGCAACATTGAGATAGCACCTTTAATACTGGTATAATAGATCACAAACTTAGAATGGTTCTTGACAGTTTTGCTAAAAAAGTTACTTATAATTGACTGCAAATATTTTGTTTTGGAGAACTCTCACATATTGTAACAGCAATGAAATTGACACGTTGACCAAAATTTGTTATATTCAGTTCCAGTAAAGTGCACAAATCACCTGTTTACTGACATCTTTCTTTTAATTTCAAGAGTAAACACCACCTTGTACATCAATGAGAGCCCAAACAAGTAAATGCTAAATTAGGTAGACTATCATTAAATAGATATTTACAAAATATTTACTTGTTAGTTTAATATGTAAGAAATAAGCAACGAAAATAATTTTTATTCCATTTCCGATAGTACTTTAATTCCATTTCAACATGGGTTTATGGCAACATGTTTTTGGTAGTCTAAAAAAAAAATGACAACTCATGAATAGATTTGTGTACATGTGTATGTCAATTTATTTAGCAAATTATTTCTCATTTGATGTTAGTTTTAAATGTTTTATTTTTTTATATATATTTTTTTTTAATGTAGGTTAGATTTTGTGGTTGTGACAACTTCCTTCCATCCTATTTCCGTTACACTGATGCATCTTGTTCAGACGTCTGTCCAGGTGATGTCAATGAGAAATGTGGATCTCAGCCGAATTCTCTCGTATCAGTTTATCGAACCAGTGGTAAGTATTAGCCATTTGATTGGCTGTTGGTGATTGCTAGACCAGTGATTGCATCTTGTTCAGACGTCTGTCCTGGTGATGTCAATGAGAAATGTGGATCTCAGGGTTGGGGGGGAGGGTTAATTATTCATAAAAAGAGAAGTCTTCTTCTGTTTGAATATTAAATATTTTAGTAGACAAAAATTAAAATTAATTTTGATATGTAATATTAAGCATACTTCGAGATATTTTAAAAAGATACTTTAAGCAGTATTTAGGCCGTGAATTGCAATAATGGTACCATAATTTGTAACTTTGACTTGCTCACCTGATGCACGGTCGGTCTAGGATCGATTCCTGTCAGTAGGGCCATTGGGCTATTTCTAATTCCACAATGACTGGTATATCAAAGGCTGTGGTATGTGCTATCCTGTCTGTGGGATGTTATTTGTAAAAGATCCCTTGCTACTAATGGAAAAATGTAATGGGTTTCATTTCTAAGACTATATTGCCAAAATTACCAAATGCAGGACTTGAACTTAAGAATTTGTCTGCCACGGCAATTTTTAAAAGAATTGCAATGTGTGAAATAGTTGACTAACGGCAATTTTGAGCCTGCCTATGGCAATTTTTTTTTAAAGTGACATTTGCAGCAAATAAACCTGACTGAAAGGCTATCTTCTTATATGTAGACATCTTTTAAATGTGCAAATGTTAAATATTGGCAAATAATGTACACCAGGTGTATACATTTCGCCATTGTTGGGGAGCTTTACCGACGGCACAAAAGTGCCATCGGTGATGCTCTCTTTCTATGGCAATCTATATCTCAACGACGGTAATTGCGCTGATTGTGTCATTAAATAAAACAAACTATAACTTTCTATATAATAATGAATATTAAATAATTTAGTAGACAAAAATTAAAATTAACTTTTATTATGTAATTTTAAGCATACAATTATTGTACTTTGAGACATTTTAAAAAGCTACTTTAAGGAGTATTTATTAAACCGACATCATATTGAGTTAATTGTGGACCATATTGTTGTTTGTAGATGATTACTTCCCTTGCTCGCCCACGATGCCTACGTACCCTGGGGAGCCGAACACGTGTTACACTATGGGAGTGAAACGCTTGAAGTGGGACGAAGCACAATACGAGTGTGCTATTCAGGGTGGAGACCTTGCATTGATCAGTGATGGCTATAAACAAAAATTCATCTACAAACAGTTGCTCTTAGGTGGCTAGTAAGTATTTCATACAAGAACTTTTCTTGCCAATGTGTAGGCTATTATTTTATTTTTTTTAATTTCCTTCACTTCAATTCTTCCACAAGATGAATGGCCACAGTATTTGTTGAGTGATGAATGCAACATTAGAAAAGGTTACCTCTGTATTGCAAAGTACAATAAATAACATGCATTATAAAAAATGCAGTCTTCAGAAACACTTAGCCGACCAAAGATACAATGTAGTACACCTCCCCCATTGAAAAGAATGAATTTTTCACAGTCCCTTTTTAAATATCAGTACCGAACATAAACTCTCTAAACCAGATGCCCTTTAAAATCAGCCTTTTTACTTGGACCCACGAGTGTCCAGTTTAGAGAGGTTAAATTATTTGATATTTGAGGCACTTTGGAGTTCAGTGGAGGGTGTGTGTACTCCCAGTACCTTTCACCCTGAATCTATAACTGTTCAAAACAGTGTTTTTATTCTCCATGCAATACATGGATTAACTGATATCTTTTATAATTGTTTTGGGTAGGTTTGTGTTAAATAGTTTTGTGTATACTGACATTGGAAGCTGGGGGCATATGGGGCATTACTCCCCCAACTGAAGATAATACATTCCCTCCATCCACACCTTACTCACATTTGACAACAAATTATTAAAATACTGGCCCCTCAAGTTGATGGCATCTTCTAATGCCTATGGTTTATTAACACCATTGACTTAAATATTATAGCCATTATTTTGTCATTGTGATATGTATGCTTATATTTTAGTCCAGTGAGTATTATTAACACCATCGACTTAAATAAATATAGCCATTATTTGTCATTGTCATTTGTTTGCTTGTATTTCAGTCCATTGAATACCGCAACCCGTGATACGTCTGCCTTCATTGGCTACAAGAGAGAAGATTCAGAAATCTTGGGTGTTGACGACGCTGGATTAAAATGGCAAAACTTCTTCTCATCTATCAGTACAACAGTGAGTGGAGTCATATTAAAAAAATTAAACCCCACCCTTGTAGTTTTAGAATGCACTTTTTGTAGGTTGAGGGGAAAATAATCCCCCAAAAGCCTATAATGTGTCATGATTTGTTTGTGTTCTGCTCTGAGAGTACCTGTACGCAGTATACTTTACGACACAAACACACCCAACAGATCATTCTTAGTAAATGTAATAGCTTTCTTAGTGGATATTTTAGTAAAACAAAAGGTTTTAAAAAATGTAAGTAAAAGGTTGTTTTTTAAAATTAATGTTTCACAACACTCCAGTACCAAAATGTCATATAGATATATTATAGATAAGTTTAAATATTTTATATACTCAGATCCTTTTGGGGGTGTTTAAATATTTTTTTTTCCTTTTAAATGTTTTTTCTTTCTATTTCATTAGTTTTTTTGTTGTTTTTGTTTTTTATTCATGCCATCTTGGTTAACACCAAGTAGATACAAAATATATATATAAAAACCCTAGAGCTCAATATCAGTTTTAAACCTCACTAGCTCTGGCAACTACGTGTAGACACCTTTCTGGCTGCAGTACAATTAATGTGTTGAGTGCGTTGTTAAATAAAACATTCTTTCCTTCTGCAATACAATTAGGTGATGCTTAATTAACTTCCAGGTGTGTATATACATACAGTAAGCACTGCATTTCTGTTTGAAATCTGGGAGAGGGATACACCTTTCCCTCTGATCCATGCCTGAAGTTGTCATAAAGATGTAGCTAGAAAACATTTCTGTTTGAAATCTGGGAGAGGGATACACCTTTCCCTCTGATCCATGCCTGAAGTTGTCATAAAGATGTAGCTAGAAAACATTTCTGTTTGAAATCTGGGAGAGGGATACACCTTTCCCTCTGATCCATGCCTGAAGTTGTCATAAAGATGTAGCTAGAAAACATTTCTGTTTGAAATCTGGGAGAGGGATACACCTTTCCCTCTGATCCATGCCTGAAGTTGTCATAAAGATGTAGCTAGAAAACATTTCTGTTTGAAATCTGGGAGAGGGATACACCTTTCCCTCTGATCCATGCCTGAAGTTGTCATAAAGATGTAGCTAGAAAACATTTCTGTTCCATTTTTTTTAAAGATTTAGTTTCAAGAATACTGCAATTGATTTTGTGACATTTGTAAAAAATATAATGAATGTTGCTGATGCAAATGTTTACTAATGTATATTTTTCAGCTTGGGTCGCAGTCATCTTTTTGTGTGTCAATGTCAAGCACCTTGTACGGAGAGTGGGAGATGGATACCTGTAACACTTACATATCAAGCTACATCTGTGAATTTCATGACAAAAATTTAACAATGACAGGTATTAATTACTCTTGAATGTACCTGCTTCAAAAAGCAGAACAGTCTTAACACTTTGGTTTGTCCAAAAAAAATCAAAACAATAAAACAAAACAAAGATACAAACAAACTCATACAATAGTTGCACAGCAACCGATAAAATCATAATTTTAACTTATCACAATTGGCTATTACATTGTGTATATATACAGTGTATATAGGAGAGAACTTAGGAAGCTGGCAAACTTGTGCCCAAGCAAACCTTTTTTGTTGTTTATGCAATAAAATATGTTTTCAATCAATTAGCTATTTTCGTGGCTATTCATGATTTACCTATATTGTGACGCATCACCTTAACACTAAGACTAAATTTGTTTTTAATTTTTAGCACGTGATGTTAACATGATAAAACATGAAATGATGTACCTGAAATATTATGTGAATGAAGATGGTATTTATTTAAACTTAGCATAAAAGGAATAGGTGTAAACTATAAACTATTAGCTAATGGTTCGACTACTTGAAATCAATCAATAAATTGTTGTTTTTGGGGGTTTTTTTTAATTATTTATTTATTTTGTTTTTGCTAGATGAACATCTACGACTGAAGTTTGAGGGTGGCATTGCAACAGACAATGAGGAAACTGCACCTTTCACTGCAAGTTTCTTGTCGGGTCAGGAATCCTACAACCCCAGTCCTGCTTACTTTTCTCCCAACACCAAGGTTCTCGCTCCAGACTTCGACCTGCACTGCATCAACAACCATCATCTGTGTCCACGCGGCTTCACTCTGTCCTTCTGGATCTTTGTTGACGCGAACGTCACTTCAGACTTGGAAATTCTGTCTCTCGGAGACTGTGCTACATCACAGCTCTACGGTGGTGGGTTCTGTGTAGTCTTCGAACACAGCACCGACACCCTGGTCTTTGTGGACGTCACAAACGGCACGGTCAAGGTCGCACATTGTGATATCACCAGAGCTGAGTGGACCTACACGGCTTTCGTTTTTGATCAGACTGTAGGGGGAAACATTTATATTTATGGAAGCATTGCTGCTGATTTTGTTACCATAGCAACGACATTACAGCCTATGGAGATGATTTATTCAGACGTCCTGATGGGAAATTGGCATTCAGTGATGTTAGAAGGATCCCGCTTTAAACTGAATGATGTCAGGTTTCAGAGTCGAACCCCGATGTGGTACGAGTTGAATCATTTGAGTGGTGAGTTGAATATTTTCTGTGAATATACTTACTTAATCCTCTTCGTGTGTGGTCACACATAAGGCTGACACCAAAGAACACCAATGTTGTCTGTCCGTTGCAAGCTTCGTCACCTGGCCCCAACTCCACACACGAGCCTTCATCTCCCGCTCCACCAATCTTCTCCTGGTCTCCTTGGGTCTCCTCCTTGCTCTTTTGCCACTAGGGGTCCAGCACATGGCCACTCTTGGGATGGATGTCAGTGGCATTCTGCAGACGTGTCCAATCCATTTCCATCTGCGGCGTTTAACCTCGAGAGAGAGATGGGCTGCATGCATGCCTGTCTTTTCTTGGGGTTCCTTGTTGGTGAATATAAGCAACCAAAATATTTCACTTGAAACTTCTTTTTAACATAATAGATTTACAGAACTAAAGCTTATTTAGTCAATTACCTTTATTGTCCAGAAATTAAAATATCAGCAGTGAGACCACAGTGTTCCCAAAGACTGATTAATAAACAAATTGTATGTAAGATCATTCATACAATACCGGCCTCGGTGGTGTTTTGGTTAAGCCATCAGACATAAGGCTGGAAGGTACAGGGTTCGCAGCCCGGTTCTGGCTCCCACCCAGAGTGAGTTTTCATGACACAATGGGTGTAAGGCCACTATACCCTCTTCTCTCTCACTAATCACTAACAACTAACACCACTGTCCTGGACAGACAACCCAGATAGCTGGTGTGTGCCCAGGATAGCGTGCTTGAACCTTAGTTGGTTATAAGTACGAAAATAAGTTGAAATGAAAAATTCATACATTTATTGAGAGAAATAAATAAATTAAAGTTTAGGTGCAAAACACGATATATCCATTTTTCATTTTCAGGAAAAGTGATTTTTTTTAATTGGCGTATATCGCGTTTTGATAAGAAAAAACAGGATTTACCCAATACAATTTCATAAGGTGTCACTAAGCAAACAGTCCTTAGATTGCAAAAATACTGAGGTGTCACTAAGCAAACAGTCCTTAGATTGCAAAAATACTGAGGTGTCGCTAAGCAAACAGTCCTTAGACTGCAAAAATACTAAGGTGTTGCTAAGCAAACAGTCCTTAGACTGCAAAAATACTAAGGTGTTGCTAAGCAAACAGCCCTTAGATTGCAAAAGTACTAAGGTGTCGCTAAGCAAACAGTCCTTAGATTGCAAAAGTACTAAGGTGTCACTAAGCAAACAGTCCTTAGATTTCAAAAGTACTAAGGTGTCACTAAGCAAACAGTCCTTAGATTACAAAAATACTAAGGTGTCACTAAGCAAACAGTCCTTAGATTACAAAAATATTAAGGTGTCACTAAGCAAACAGTCCTTAGATTACAAAAGTATTAAGGTGTCACTAAGCAAACAGTCCTTAGATTACAAAAATACTAAGGTGTCACTAAGCAAACAGGTCTAAGGAGTCTCTAAGTCTTGTTCTTCATGTCTTGTAGATAATGACTATTTTGAACTGGGGAGCTCAACAAACAGTTGGTTGAATGCTGACTTGAGCACAGCCACTCTGTCCGGAGTGACACTAGGACCTGGAGTGGGAGATACGAGCCTACACTTCCATAACCCGGGATCCATTGCAGCTCTGTCGAACACGAGACAGACGTGTGCCACTGACTTAGAGTCTTGTTCTGAGGGATTCACATTCATGCTGTGGCTGAGAGTCATAGAAGTAGTGTCTCCAACCCGGGTTCTTCAGAACGGAGGCTTGATGATTCAGATCGGTGATCACAGCATCTCTGTGGAGTACAACCGAAACAACAACCTCTATTCTATGTCTGCTCTGATGGACAGCAGTGAAACATGGACTCACATCGCCGTTACGTTTGATTCCACGGCTACTCCCATCCTGTCGTTGTACCTAGACGGAACGTTGGTGGCCTCTGCCACTGTTTCTACACAGACAACAGTCAGTCCACTAACACTTACTGGACAAGTCATTTTGGGAAATGGTAATCTTGTTATTGTTTTATTCACAGGTTTTTATTCCAGTTACACCTTTTGTTCTTTATAAACAGATTCAGAATCTAGCTGTTAAATGTGTCTATTAGTGATTCAATAAAATCTGAGGGAAGGATGTAGCCCAGTGTTAAAGTGCTCACTTGATGCACAGTTGGTTTAGGATCAATTCGCATTGGTGGGCCCATTGGGCTATTTCTCAATATAGTCAGTGCACCACGACTGGTATATATACATAAGACCAGGGGTGGGGTAAAGCCCTTTTTTCCCGGTCTGGGACTGATTCTCGATCTCTGAGACCGAAATTATTTTTTTTAAACGTGCATTTGCCAGTCACTTTTGTCATTCTTGTCGGTCCGAAGCACCTGTCCATTTCTATTATTGGAACAAATTTCTATCCGTCACGTGGACCAGCCAGCCTAGACATAGGTATCTCGTGCATGATTTAAAATAATAAATAGATAGTGGTCAATATGGCTGGTGTTTCAGACGTTTGTGATTTTAAAGTCTGCCTAAGTATATCCATAATATCGCCAGTCAATGAAGTCGGACCTACAGTATTCACTGTAGTGTCAATTGACTGCCACTAGGCTAGACATTTGTCAAAGTCGCTGAGCCGGTCAAGAGATTATACAGACGTTAACAATAGCACCATTCTTGGTTTAGAGAGCCATCAAGGTATTACACTCCAATTAAAACAAAGGACCCAGAATTTGCAACTGGTTACAATCAACACCTGTCAACACCTATGTAGCCTACGGAGCTCTGTCGGGTCGAGTGTCCTAGTCCGAAGCAAGAAGTTTTTGTGCAATACAAACTGCTTGAAATACAGCACCCTCAATAGTTTAAGAAGTAGCAGGCTACAACAGTGATGATAGCAGGGGGCAAAGCGGGGGGTCTGGGGGCCCTCCCCTAGAAACATTTGAAAAATCGAAGAAATTAAAGAAGAGAAAGCACTTTTTTTTTACCATCAACGAAAAGTAGGCGGCGGCAAAAGCTGTTTCAGGCGGCGATTTGCCGCCGGAGACCGGGTACTTTTGAGGGCTCTGGAAATAGCATAAAATATACTGAAATAATCTATAAATGTATTTATTGTTGAATGTTTAATGTAGTGTATCCAATAATTATAAAGGATTTTAAAATTAACAAAAGGTTTCCACCTTTTTTGTTAACAAGTGGGAGTAAGCAGAACAGCTACATGTACTGTTATATCTAGAGCCAGCAGAGGTCAAATTTCATCCAATCAGTGATGACGTTATTACTCTCTTTGTCTAAACATGTGCTAGCTCAGGCTGTCAAACGCTTTAACGGTGCCATCTTTTATTAATTTTCAGGACACAGTACTGAATACTCGTACTTTTTATACATATATAGGAATTAAAATTCATAACTTTTATTCATTTTTTATATTATTTATTCCATTATGTAAAATATATACAATTTGTGGGGGTTTTTCCACTGATGTGGTTATTTTTTTTTTTAAATTCAAGTTTTCATGTTTATCGTTTCGCGTTCATGATTCAAAATAAAACTATACAAATGTCACTATGATTTTTTTAAAAACTATTTGGCAAATATCGTATTTTAAAAGTTTATTTTTTTTTTTTTATTCCTCCTCCTCCCTCCCCCCCCCCCCCCCCCCCCGGTAGTGACAACATCAAGTGGGACCGATTGACAATTTTATTTTTCCCCACCCCTGCATAAGACAGTGGTATGTGCTGTCATGTCTGTGAGCTTGTGTGTTTAAAAGATCCCTTGCTACTAATGGGGAAAATGTTTCCTCTCTAAGACTATGTCAAAATTACCAAATGGTTGACATCCAATAGCTGATGATTAATAAATCAATGTGCTCTAGTGCTGTTGTTAAATAAAACAAACTTTTAACAATAAAGTCTGAGCATCAGCAGCCATTTGATTCAGTTCTATCACCACCAAATATGTGACCACATCTGTAAAAAACCCAGTACAGATTCGGCATGACAGCATTCATGGAGAAAAACCAAACAATTCTAGTGCTGAAGAATCTGTTCACTTTCTTCTCCATTGATAATGGTTTTAAATTATAATATTGTCATATATTTGTCTTCTCATCTCTGTCTTTCTCAATCTCTATGTATCTTTCCTGTCTGCCTGTTGCAAGGTTCAAAATAGTGACTTGCTGTTGTGTTGTTGACTCTCTATTTATCTGGGACGGGACGTAACCCAGTGGTAAAGCGCTCGCTTGATGAGCAGTCAGTTTAGGATCGATCCCCGTCAGTGGGGCTATTTCTTGTTCCAGCCAGTGCACCATGACTGGTACATCAAAGGCCGTGGTATGTGCTAACCTGTATGGGATGGTGCATATAAAAGTTCCCTTGCTGCTAATTAACAAGAGTAACCCATGAAGTGGCGACAGCGGGTTTCCTCTCTCTATATCTGTGTGGTCCGTAACCATATATCTGATGCCATAACCATAAATAAAATGTGTTGAGTGCATCGTTAAATAAAACATTTCCTTCCTCTATTTATCTGTCCATCTTCTTTCCATCTGTATGTCCATCAGCTAGAGGTGGGTGGTATTAACACTTCAAGTTTGGTATCGGTATTTTGGGGGTCAGTTACCTCAGTATCAGTGTGGTATTCAGTATTACCTATACCAATATCGAACAGGTTTTGGGTGGAGTTTTTTGTATACTTGCGTCTAAAGACATGCTTGCATTATGTTCACATTATTGCATAATCCAATATCACCACATTGTTCATGTAAAAATTTGATATTCTGGATTTTCTGTGTTTAATTTCCTCCAACTTTTGTTGGGAATATGATGCCCATATGCTTTTCTTGACAGTCAGTGTGGGTTAGAGTGATATCATCGGATATATATTTTTAGTGTTTTACTTAATTTCGAGAAAAATTTTCAATACCGAAATTTCTGTATTTTGAGGTTTGCTCGTTTTGGTAAATCAGTATTGACACTGAACAATATCGGTGGCGTCGTGGTTAGGCCATCGGTCTACAGGCTGGTAGGTACTGGGTTCGGATCCCAGTCGAGGCATGGGATTTTTAATCCAGATACCGACTCCAAACCCTGAGTGAGTGCTCCGCAAGGCTCAATGGGTAGGTGTAAACCACTTGCACGACCAGTGATCCATAACTGGTTCAACAAAGGCCATGGTTTGTGCTATCCTGCCTGTGGGAAGCGCAAATAAAAGATCCCTTGCTGCCTGTCATAAAAGAGTAGCCTATGTGCCAACAGCGGGTTTCCTCTAAAAACAGTGTCAGAATGACCATATGTTTGACGTCCAATAGCCAATGATAAGTTAAAAAATCAATGTGCTCTAGTGGCGTCGTTAAATAAAACAAACTTTACTTTTTTTTCTGAACAATATTTAGGGTATAATGCCCAGCTCTACCATCGGCTGTCTCATCTGTCTATCTCTGTGTGCCCTGTCCTGTGTAGAAGTAACCCAGCAAAGTAAAAGTAAAGATAAGAACCTCCATATTTTAAAAGTTCATTGAATATTTTGTCTGGGCCACAAGACTTTTTATTTTGTAGCTTAGAGCAGATTTTGTTGACAAGAATAAAGTAACGAAACTACTAGAACACAGTGATTTATTAATCATTGGCTATTGGATGTCAAACATTTGGTAACTTTGACATATAGTCTTAGAGAGGAAACAGGGTGCTTGTGTCGCAGGATCGAACCACCTCGCTGGATCCATGCATTCAGCTAATTCGTTTTTTTCTCATTTGAACCAATGCACGACAACTGGTCAAAGGCCGTGGTATGTGCTTTCCTGTCTGTGGCAAAGTGCATATAAAAGATCCCTTTCTGCATTAGGAAAAAATGAAGCAGATCTCCTCTAATGACTACTTGTCCGAATTACCATATTTTGTGACATCCACTAGCCGATGATTAATTAATCAGTGTGCTCTAGTGGTGTCATTAAACAAAACAAATTTTAACTTTAGAGAGGAGACCTGTGTCCTGTGTAAGTGCTAAAATAGTAACTTGTATTTCTCATTCTGTAATGCAGGAGTGTGTCCTCCAGAGTTTATCAAGTCCGGCATCTCATGCTACTACATAGACAATGGTTTTAACACCTACTGGACTCACGTGGACAGGAGCCGAAAAAATCACCATCACCTTGCACACATCAACTCGCTACACGAATTGAAATTGTTTCAGCAATATTTGGGTGTCAGGTTAAACTTTTATGAATAATAATAATTATAATACAGTGAAACCACTAAAAACCGGTCTCTGTGTAAGTTTTGCTGTTGAGTGCGTCATTAAATTTCCTTCTGTGTAAGTTGGACTTATCGCAGAACTACACGTAGACGTATTTCACGGATGCTTTTTAAGTATGGGTACATAGTGTCCAATTTAGAGGGGTAGTAATAATAACAATTATTACTATAATCTGTTAATGATGATGAAGATGTTGATGATGATGGTAACAGTTAGTAACAATGTATTTTAACTAATCTGCAGTCCATCATGATTTTTTGGTTTTAAGTTTCAACCCTGGATTAGCCATATACAGGTAGTCTCTCTTGATAGTACTTGAACGATAAACAATTTGTTTTTATTTTATCCATTTAATTAAGCTGCAAGAGAATTGTTATTAGCAAACCTCATCTATGTCTACCTTGAAACAAAGTAAGTAAGTTGAGAATAGGATTTCTTTTCTTTTTTTTTTCTTCTTTTTTTTCTTCTTTTTTTCTTTTTTTTGTGCACCATCAATCAAACATATACATATATTGCTTACATTAGGTTTAATAGACAATTGTATATACCAGTATCATGGGCATCAATCGGTGGGGGACGGGGGATGTGTCCCCCTCACTTTTCAATGCCAGGGGACAATCTATATAAATGTCCCCCCCCCCCTTTTTCGTTTCGCACACACACTAACACGTCCCCCCCCCCACACACTAACACGTCCCCCCCACACACACACACGCACACTTTTAAAGCCGGATTGACGCCCATGACCAGTATACAGGTCTGATTGCAGACATTTTGGCATTGACTATGTTCCTTGGACCTACTTCTACTTGGTTTCTACTTTTGATTTCAGCAATAACAAGTATTTCCTCGGGATGTATGATGATCCTGGCACTCCCGGTCGTGACTGGTTTTACTCTCCCGGGATGAAGATTGACCAGCCAGTGTTTGACGACAGTAGCTTCATGCCTGGCAGACATTACCTGCAGCTGATCTGTGGCCCATCAAGTTGTCATCTCGACACGGCCGATGAACAGGATTCACGGAACGCCATCTTGGAGCTCGACCTTGCTGATGAGGGTATTTATCTGTTAGAGACAAATCTGTTTGTTTTGGGGGGTGTTAACATATATTTCATGAATTGCCACATATACAGATAAGGCTATATATTCATGGGGTGGGACGTAGCCCAATGGTAAAGCACTTGCTTGATGCGCGGTCTGTTTGGATCGATTCCCGTCAATGGTCGCATTGGGCTATTTCTTGTCCCAGCCAGTGCACCACGATTGGTATATCAAAGGCCATGGCATGTGCTATCTTGTCTGTGGGATGGTACATATAAAAGATCCCTTGCTACTAATTTATAGAAAAATGTAGCAGGTTTTCTCCCAAAGACTATATGTCAAAATTACCCAAGTTGTTTACATCCCGTAGCCGATGATTGATAAATCAATGTGCTCTAGTGGTGTCATTAAACAAAACAAACTTTAATTTATATATTCATGTGGCTTAGGTATACAGTCCAGTAGGTTATTAATTACTTGGAAATATAATTTAAACATGTGGAAACAAAAACATATACATACACATGCATGTATATTTATTTCTACACATTACACACACCAACAATGCTTGGACAGTCTCAAATGTCTCATGGAGGAACGTGGATCCCGTAAAGGGCAAGATATATTATTTTTCCTATGACTGCTGCAGTGGTGTCAACTTTTGTGTTAAAGTTTAACATAAAAGTTCACTTTTAGATCAGTTTCTCACAAACTGTATAAGTCCTAGTTCATTGAAACTTGGTTTATAGTTGCACCTATGGATGTTCACCACAGTGCATTAAAAGAGATTTTGGTAGGTGAGACATTTAATTCCAAGGAATTGTTGTTTTCAGTAGCGTGCCCCATTGAAAAAGACGTTATCTAATTGTTTGTTAATGCTTTAGATTTGCAGGAGACATTTCGCTGCCCTAGGAATTGGTTTTTCTGGAATGAGTCATGTTACTACACAAAACCCGGGAGCTTTGGCTACTTTGCTGCACAAGAAATATGTGCGGACAATCTTGCGAGTCTTGTGGAGGTGAAGTCGTCAGAAGAACATCAGTTTGTCTCCAACATTCTGCGCAAATCAGGGTGAGCAAAAACCCATAATATAACATGATATCAGAGCTCAAAATCATAGGGATACGGGTTCAGGTTTATATGGGGTTGCAAACAAATCACTACGCATTTTTACATGGATTACAATTAATATTGTGGGTAGAATGATGGCAAAACATATACAACTAAATTTCTGTCTTACTATAATAATATGACTCATAGTAATCCAGTAATTCAACCTTCCTTTTTTTTTTAATTTGTGTAATGTTTGTTTCAGAATATCTCAAGCGTTTGTTGGCGTGACGACCGAGACCTTGCCTGATGGTAGTGTACAATCGTCCTACTCCAACTTCAGACCTGTGGAGTATGCACGCTGGCAGCCGGACATGTCTACCAGTACCAACCCCTGTACTGCGATGTCATGCCATGCGAAGGAGTGCACATATATAGATGTCTCGTGTCATTATCCCCAGGGTTATATCTGTGAAAAACCGGCAGGTGGGCAGCATCTCATTGTGCATGGTTTACAACCCATCTTGTTACAATTCTCAGTATTAAGCTTTATCAACTAGTTTGCTAAACGCCTTAGTATAGAGGTTTACCACCTGTCTTGCTAGACTCCTTAATATAGAGGTTTACCACCCATCTTACTTGACTGCCTAGTATTTGGTTTTACCACCAAGCATGCTAGTCTTCTTAATATAGGTTTACCACCCATCTTACTTGACTGCCTAATATTTGGTTTTACCACCCAGCATGCTAGACTCTTTAATATATAGGTTTACCACCCATCTTACTTGACTGCCTAGTATTTGGTTTTACCACCCAGCATGCTACACTCCTTAATATAGAGGTTTACCACCCATCTTACTTGACTGCCTAGTATTTGGTTTTATCACCCAGCATGCTAGACTCTTTAATATCGAGGTTTACTACCCATCTTACTTGATTGCCTAGTATTTGGTTTTACTACCCAGCATGTTAAACTCCATAATATATAGGTTTACCACCCAGCTTACTTGACTGCCTAGTATTTGGTTTTACCACCAAGCATGCTAGTCTTCTTAATATAGGTTTACCACCCATCTTACTTGACTGCCTAATATTTGGTTTTACCACCCAGCATGCTAGACTCTTTAATATATAGGTTTACCACCCATCTTACTTGACTGCCTAGTATTTGGTTTTACCACCCAGCATGCTACACTCCTTAATATAGAGGTTTACCACCCATCTTACTTGACTGCCTAGTATTTGGTTTTATCACCCAGCATGCTAGACTCTTTAATATCGAGGTTTACTACCCATCTTACTTGATTGCCTAGTATTTGGTTTTACTACCCAGCATGTTAAACTCCATAATATATAGGTTTACCACCCATCTTACTTGACTGCCTAGTATTTGGTTTTACCACCCAGCATGCTACACTCCTTAATATAGAGGTTTACCACCCATCTTACTTGACTGCCTAGTATTTGGTTTTATCACCCAGCATGCTAGACTCTTTAATATCGAGGTTTACTACCCATCTTACTTGATTGCCTAGTATTTGGTTTTACTACCCAGCATGTTAAACTCCATAATATATAGGTTTACCACCCAGCTTACTTGACTGCCTAGTATTTGGTTTTATCACTCAGCATGCTAGACTCCTTAATATAGAGGTTTACCACCCATCTTACTTGATTGCCTAGTATTTGGTTTTATTACCCAGCATGTTAAACTCCATAATATATAGGTTTACCACCCAGCTTACTTGACTGCCTAGTATTTGGTTTTATCACTCAGCATGCTAGACTCCTTAATATTGAGGTTTACCACCCATCTTGCTTGACTGCCTAGTATTTGGTTTTACCACCCAGCATGCTAGACTTCTTAATATAGAGGTTTACCACCCATCTTAATTGACTGCCTAGTATTTGGTTTTACCACTCAGCATGCTAGACTCCTTTGTATAGTTTTACCACCCATCATGTTAGACTCCTTTGTATAGAGTTTTACCACCCATCTTACTTGACTGCCTAATATTTGGTTTTACCACCCAGCATGCTAGACTCCTTTATATAGTTTTACCACCCATCTTGTTAGACTCCTTTGTATAGAGTTTTACCACTCATCTTACTTGACTGCCTAATATTTGGTTTTACCACCCAGCATGTTACTTCAGTATTGTGTAATGTGTGAAAGCGTCTTGTATTTCCCCAAAGTATTGTATCTTAGAAGGAAAAAGCAGACGGACGGCATCTCACTGTTGTATATAATGCATCTTGTTAGACTCCTTAATATCTAGTTTTACCACTCATCCAGCAAGAGTCTTTTAATTAGTATAATGTTTTATAATCTTGTTAAGATCCAAAGTTTTACTATCTTTAGAAAAGTCGTTAGTGTAGATTTTTACCATCTTTGATAGTCTCTTTAGTATAAAGTTGTACCATCTTGCTAGCCTCCTTGGTATAAAGTTTTACCATTTTGCAAAAGTCCTCAGTATAAAGTTTTACCATCTTGCAAAAGTCCTCTATAAAGTGTTACCATCTTGCTAGCCTCCTTAATATAAAGTTTTACCATTTTCCAAAAGTCCTCAGTATAAAGTTTTAACATTTTCCAAAAGTCCTCAGTATAAAGTTTTATTATCTTGCTTGCCTCCTTAGTATAACATTTTACCATTTTGCAAAAATCCTCAGTACAAAGTTTTACCACCCATCTTGATAGACTCTTTAGTATAGTTATACCACCCATCATGTTAGACTCCTTATAACAGGGTTTCACCACTGTTATCCTTATTTTATGCTGTGGAATTGAAAGAAAAGTTCAGTATAATTGTATATGAAATCATGAATTTATCTTTTATAAAACCATTTCCATGAATGATAATTTCATTGATGAAACTTGTCTACTGGTAGGGGTGGGATGTAGCCCAGTGATAAAGCGCTCGCTTCGAAGCGCAGTCAGTCTGGGATCGATCCCCGTCGGTGGGCCCATTGGGCTATTTCTCATTCCAGCCAGTGCACCACAACTGGTATATCAAAGGTTGTGGTATGTACTACCCTGTATGTGGGATGGTGCATATAAAAGATATCCCTTGCTGCTAATTGGAAAGAGTAGCCCATGAAGTGGCGACAGCGGGTTTCCTCTCTCAATATCTGTGTGGTCCTTAACCATATGTCTGACGCCATATAACCGTAAATAAAATGTATTGAGTGCGTCGTTAAATAAAACATTTCCTTCCTTCCTTGTATCAGATTTTCACCACCGTTATCCTTATTTTATGCTGTGGAATTGAAAGGAAAGTTCAGTATAATTGTATATGAAACCATGAATTTATCTTTTATAAAATCATTTCCATGAATGATAATTTCATTGATGAAATTGGTCTACTGGCCCGAATTATAATCTAGCATGTCTGTCATTGTAGCTGCTGCCTGTTCGCCGGGTTGGAGGAGAGTTGGTGATGTTTGCTACTACAAGTACGTACAGCCAAGTCTGTCATACATAACGAGCCAGTACTGTCGAGATGCAGGTTTCCAGCCAGTCGTTCTCAGCAGTGACGCACATGCAGCAGAACTTGTCGTCATGCTCGGAATCGGTATTGTAAAGCTTTATTATTATTATTTTAATAATTATTAACGATATTATGTACCGTATTATTATTATTAATTTTCCAGTAAACATTTATTTTAAATCAAATAATAAAACTGTTTCTTACACATCCGTGTAGGAAATCACTGGTGTGTATCAAAATCGTATAAAATGTATGTTGGAGATCGTTTCTGAGAGGTCATGACCCAGTTTAGTGTTATTGTAAGGAGATGTAAAATAACATCATTGGAATACTGACGTCATTCAAATTCAGAATTAGCTGTATTGTTACAATGCTTCGCCACATTAAAATGCTCGCTTTTCATCGATTTCATTTTCCGAGTGGTTGGCAAATGTTTTAAGGAAAACTGATCTGTTAGTACAGTAGTTATTTGTTTATGACGTGGTATGTATGCTTAAAGCCAAGTATCTATACACCATAACCCAGTTAGGCTACGTTCTGTAACAACATAATTTAATTCATTATATTGTTACATTTTCATTGTTTTGAGGTATGTAAGAAATAGAATACTACTTTTGTGTCCATTTGATATTATTTATCTTACAACTCGATGTTTAAAAACGTATCCAATGAGCGAAACTTGTTGTAAGATAAATGTTATCAAACGGAAACTCATGTATTATTCTCTATATACATTGTAAACCAGACCCTGGAAAAACCAGAATCCGTTCAAAACCGGCCAATTAAGTTTCATTGTTCCAAATTTTCTACATTCCAAAAGACCAGATCCTGTCTAAATCGGATAAATATTAGGTCCCTGACTTGATCCGATTTAGACAAGTTTAGATGTATATGTAACTGTTAAAGTGCTAATATTTTAATAATTTATTGAACCTTTTTTTTTAAAAACCTGTGAAATAAGTATACTCAAAGCAATCTGAATGCACTTTTGTTCACAGCAATTTGATGTCAAGAAGTCAAAGATCAAAATGGTGGTCTAACCACAACTTGAGTTTTGTAATTAATAATATGCAAGTCATTAATTCAGTTACTGGCTGTTTACATCCATACAAAAGTAGAGTTTAATGTCATACATGTCATCAACTCAATCTGTGGCTGTTTAATGTCTCCATACAAAAACATCATCTTTGTGTTATATAGAGGATAATGAACTTGATACTAGTTATTATCAAGGTTACGCCCCAAGTGAAGTTATTTTCAGTTGTCACTTGCTAATTGAAATCCTGTGACAAAAGAAAATTATTTCACGCACCCACATGCACTACTGAAGTGTGAAGCAACATTTTTGATGCCTATATTTCTTTCTTCTTTTTTATTGACAATTTTCAATAGTTTGCACCGAGTATTCTTCCAACTTTCATTCAGTGTTTCTCCATTGCAAGTATTCCATTTACTAGAATCAATTTTTGTTTATTTGTTTAAAGGAGCTCAATCACGGATGTAGTGGGCCTTGTTTCTCTAAATATGCATTATAAATGGAAATTACATTCATTTGGAATACCAAACCTAGTTACTGTATGATCCAAAACATTTTAATTGAACTACGATCAAGGGAATTCCACGACACGCTTCATTTTTTAAAATTTGGAAGTCTTCTTGTAAAAAGTCATAAAAATACGGAAAAACAGACTCGTAGTGATGAGGCTATATATACGACAACCGTATAATGTATTTGTGGATTTTATATAAACGATCGCCATGTATAGAGACTTGGCAAATGAGGGCCGGCTATATACATGGCAAATAATTTTTAAAAATATTATTTCATGACAAAAATAACCGCGAATACGCTGAAATAAAATAATAAACAGTCGGAACATGAACTCACCATTTATTATTATTATTAGGCATGTGTGCAAATTATTTTGACTGGTTTGGAAAGTGGTATTTCGGTTTTAATGTATAGCATAAAAAAACAGTGTACTGTTGCATGTTTTGTCGTCCAAAGGTTGGCTAATTATTACTTAACCCAGTTGAATCCAGTTCTACGTGCAGGGACAAGTTCAGCCTGCCGTTTGTGCATGTGTGCACACACGTTAATCTTGCATTTTTATAGCCAAAACTCCAGAAAAAACACCGCCCCTCCACCCCAAAAAGGTAGTAGTAGGCTAATAATAATAGTAGTAGTAGTAGTACAGGGTACCCACGGGACAGGGAAAACAGGGAAAATGGTTTTAAAAAATTCCCTGCAGGGAAAATTCAGGGAATTTGAAATTTTGGTCTGATTCAGGGAAAATACAGGGAATTTTATTTGGGTGTAATGGAATCTGGAAAAATATCAGTGAATTTTGTTGAGTCCTATATTGTATAGATATGGATATGTATACCACATCAGGTACAAATGTAATAAACCTAAGATAGTGGTGTTTTGGATTCCTTTGTCTTTTTCATGATGGTATTGAATGATAGCTACTGGTGATTTCTAGTGTATGTTTCAAAAACTATCATAGATTTATTTTTATTGAGAAATCATCTGGTCACTACGTATAGCACCCAAAACACTAGAAGTCAAAATGGAAATAAGCGACCATTGCTCCAGAGCTTATTCTATGTATATCAGAAATGTTGAGTCATTAAATTTGGTTATGCCATACTAATGTATCATTAACAGTGACATAGTGTAGTCTTAGATCTGCTTTTCTGACATTTCTGCTATACATAATAATCTTCAGTGTGAACACTTATCTTTGTGATAATTAAATCTAAAACAAAAAACCTGGAAGAAAAAAAGATTTTTACCAAAATATTTTTAATGAAAGTTGTGCACATATTTGGAAAAATACATTCTGATCCAAAGCCATTATTATACATTTATAAGGCAAGATAAGTCTCCACAGCTATCAATGACACAGGGACATTTTAATCTTAGTTTAAAATGCCCACGTATGTGTTTGCTTAAGCATGCTATCATTTCAGGTGGAAGTTTCTATCAAGCTCATGTAGACTGCCTGTAGTAATTAGACTTAGTTTTAGTTCATCATGACAACCTTCAATCCTGTATGGCTAACTGACCCTCAATTCATAGACTGGCTTTCAGCTGCTCCTGATAACCCTCATACTTGCTTCTGCAAAAAATGTCACAAGATAATATCTCTGAGTAACATGGGTAGACGGGCTCTGTCTAGTCATGTGACCTCAAAGAAACACCAGCAATGTACAAACAAAACGAATGTTGTGGGCATAGCAGCGTTCTTTAACAAGAACACAGGTTCAAATACAACTACTGGATCTTCTGCTGCCGTACCTCCAGTTAATGTACCAGGGGTGAAGGATAGTGAAGATATCAATAGACAGGAAGATAGTGAAGGTAGAGGTGAAGTTATCCCTGTGCCATCTGCACCAAATGTAGCAAAATACCTTCAGACGAAGGAAACAAGAAAAGCTGAAATTCTGTGGGCCCTGAAGTGTGTAATGAATCATTTCTCATTTTCATCAAATGAAGATATGTCAGAGCTTTTCAGGACAATGTTCTATGATAGCAATATAGCTAAAAACTACAGTTGTAGCCGCACCAAAATGGTATCGCTCCAGCTTTCAAGGACAATCTTTTGAAGACTGTGAGGGAACGTGATGTGTACACCATCATGTTTCATGAGGCCTTTAATACAGTTCTTCAGTTGGACCAAATGGACTTTGTTGTGCGATTTTGGCACACAGATGTGGTTGAAAGCAGGTACCTAGGGAGCCAGTTCATCAACCACACAAGGGCAGAGGACTTAGTGGAAGCCTTTAAGAAAGGGGTGGCAGAGCTCGATATAGCCAAGCTAGTCCAAGTAGGGATGGATGGCCCAAATGTCAATCTAAAAATGGGGCAGCTACTAACTGAGGATAGGAAAGGAATTGACCCAGAGATTCCTGAGTTGCTAGAAGTTGGGGTTTGCAACCTCCATGTTCCTCATGGTGCTTTGAAAACAGGATTCAAGACAACAGGATGGGAGTTAGAGAAGCTGTTAAGATCATTGTACTGGCTGTTTCACGATTCCTTTGGGAGAAGAAGGCAGTACACAGAAATCACAAAGTCAACTGTCTTTCCAATGAACTTTTGCGCAACCCATTGGACAGAGGATGAACCAGTTGCACAAAGGGCTATCGAGATGCTGCCAAACACCAAGAAGTACGTAGAAGAAACCCTGAAGAAAAAGAAATCCGAAATCCCTACTTGTGCATCATTCATGACTGTGAAAGAAGCTGTGTTGAACGACAAGCTTTTAGTTGCAAAGCTAGAGTTCTTCGTATTTGTTGCAAGACTATTAAAGGAGTTCTTGACCAAGTACCAAAAGGAAGAGCCACTGATCGTATATCTTGCAAAGGACATAGCTTTGCTACTGAATGATGTGCTGGGACTGTTCATCAAGCCGACAGTATTAGAGGCAAACAACAGTGGCTACAAGCTAGCAACACTAGACGTTACAAAGGCAGAGAATCATTTACCAGCTAAACAACTGAAACTTGGGAATGGCACCAGAGAAGCCCTGGAATCTGCTAGGGTATCACCGCTGCAGGTACTCGAATTCAGAAATCAATGTCTTGGTGTGCTTCGTGCCTTAGTGACAAAAATCCAGGAAAGGTGCCCTCTAAAGTATTCGTTTGTTCGGTCCTTGGAAGCACTTGACCCCAAGGCAATCATCGCAGAACCGGATTCTGTCCAAAGGAGCTTTTCGACCATTGCCAAGAAGATGTCATCAGCGAAGATCAGGAGTGCTGCACAGTGTGATCGGGCAGAGATTGAATATAGGAGGATGTTGAAGGAGAAGGCAGAAGATATCCGGCAGTTCGAATTCAAACAGCACCACCGTGATCAGTTCTATTACAACCTTCTCAGTGGCAAGGAAGAGTACACGGAGCTTTGGAGCATTGTGAAGAAGGTACTTGTAATCTCCCATGGGCAGGCTAAAGTCGAACGACGTTTCTCAGTCAATGAGGACATGCTACAGCCAAACATAAAACAGGAAACTGTAGTTTCATTGAGATTGATATATGACACCATGAAGTCGCTGGACATCAAAATCCACAACTTCGTCATATCCGATGAGTTGTTGCAGTCCTGCAATCATGGGAGAGCCAAATATGAACTATACCTCATGGACCAACAGAAAGCTAAACTCCAGGAAGAAAAAAAGAGAAAAGCTAGTGAAATTGAAGAGACCTACATTAAAGAATAGAAGAGATTGAAGAGTTTAGAGCAACAAGCTGATAGCTGTGTGACAGAATCAGACAAAAAGGCAAAGGAAGCTTTGAAGAAACAAGACTTCAAACTCCTAGCCCAGTCTGTTGCTCTCAAAGAGAAGGCCGATAAAATGAGAAAGAAAGAGATAGCAGATCAGATGAAATTGGTGGAAGATTTAAAGTCAAAACTTGGATAAAGGTGAAAGTAACACTAACAAACATTTTGAAAGTAAAAGGACACACGAAGACTTATTTTGACTATTTCACTGAAGCTTTGTGTTCTGTTAATATGTCAATGTACATGCACAGACAAGTTGTTTCAAAATATAAAGACAGTTCAGATGTTTGAAATATTATTTGCTGAACTTTGAACAAATAATGTTTGTAAAGTCTATTAATATGTTAACCATCTTTTTGATTGCTGTACTAGTACAAATATAAACACAGATGGGAGTAGAAGGCTATACCAGAATCTATATACAAGTATTGTTATATTTGTAAACCATAATCTTTATATTCAGCATGTAGCTTTTATATGTATTTATAATACAGCATAATGCCTAATGTTTTCCCCAAGAACCACAATGAAACTTAATTTTGTAGTTTGTATGGCTAGACAATATTAACAGTACGTAACTGGAACACTGGAAAAATAAAAAATAAAAATTAATGAGTTGAAATGTACACACACACACACACATACATATATATATATATATATATATATATATATATATATATATTGTCACAATATGTTGATTATGGTATTTGGAGGTGAAGGCACAGCTATTGGGGGTGGCAGGAGGCCGTTGTATACAATAAAGAATCATGGATATCAGACAGGGAAACACCTTTTACAACGGAAAATTCAGGGAAAATACAGGGAATTTTAATTTGAAAATTCTGTGGGTACCCTGTAGTAGTAGTAGTAGTAGTAGTAATAATTGTGTATTATTATTATTATTATTATTATTATTATTATTACATGTATTATAATGTTGGTAAAATCACGTCGCGGTGGGGTGGGGTGGTTGGGGGCGGTTGTTACATAAATTTAGAGGGGGACCCAGGAGTGGTCTAAGCTTTACTAGTAGCCTATAAAAAAATGTATTTTGAGTTTTATTGGCTCTTACAATTTTGAGCATTTGAAATTTGACTAAATACAGCAAAATAACCTTTTAGTCATATTTATTTACGGTAAAATTAACTTTTTTACAAAATTTACGTAAGCAGCCTCAAAATTGCAATCAGTGAAAAATTATTAAGTTCAAGCCCTGTTGTTAGTTTGTGTACTGTCCGTAGTTAGTTTCTCTTTCAATTAATCTACCTCAGCCGCTGATAATTTGTAATTGTTATTTTTATTTATTTATTTATTTATTTATTTATTCATCATCATCATCATCATCATCATCATCATTTTTATTATTATTATTATTATTTATTTATCATTTATTTATGACAATATGACACTATTCATATATCTATGGAAAACATACACAAAAGGGTCCTCTAAATTCATATACTCCCCCACCCCCTCCCCTGTTCAGAAAATGCACTGTTCGTACAGTACTTAGTATGTATACCTCCTGTTCCAGATTGTTCGGTAATATGGATCAATGAATGAATGAATGAATGTTTAACGACATCCCAGCACGAAATATACATCGGCTATTGGGTGTCAAACTATGGTAATGCAAACAAATAAGGTGATGATCAACATCAATAAAAAAAAGTCAAGATTTAAATAAAAACAGTGTAAAGAACTGTGCAAAAATACAAATATCACAGATAGATATTGACTTTTACTCAAATTTCAATTTGTGCTGTATTGGCCATTCTCAAAGAGAATGTTACACCCCTGCACCATGGTGAGGTTACAGCATGCACAGGGTGGATCAATCAAATACATGTACTTATTTACTGCCTATATACATTTTTACTGTGAATATAGCCAGCCCTCATTAGTGGAGGCTCTATAGACACGGCCTTCGTATATATATAGTCACATCATATATAAACACCGTCTAGTTCAGAGTATTTTTTTTAAATGTACCAATTCCTATCCCAAGTCAGCTGTTATGGCATATTTTGCATCATAATGAATTTGACAAGGTGGAAAATGACGGTGTTTGTGATCCAGATGTTTAGACTTTTTCGCGTACGACTAATGATAAATTTACCTATAGATGCAAAGGCCTAACTAGTCGGGATTGTCGACATTTAACATGCTTCTGTTACTAAAATAAATTAATGTATAAGCTTAATATCATTCAGTACATGTTTTTATTAATTTTTAATAACTTATTTTCATTGGGTTTTTTTTTCTATTTACCCTACGTCGCAGAGGACAATCAAGCGTTCTTGTTACACGAGCTTGGTAAATCGTTTTGACACTGCAGCTATTCGGGGAATGCCCGTCATGTGACTCAAAATAATACGTCACACCTCTGCTCTCCAAATAGCCGTTATTTTTCTCAGAATTATGGACCGTACCCATAATTCAGTTATTTTGTATAAAATATCAATAATAAGTGTGATATGGTGGTTATGTAGATGGTTCAATAAAGTACTTTTAGGTACAAATCAAATGTATATATTGTCATATAATACTTTGTTGGGTCAATAATTAGGTCAACCATCCGTGACAGAGCGCGTTTAATATGTTATTAAAGAAATAATTACTTTTGTATGAACGATTTTGTCATGTCAAAGAAACCTTTGGCGTGGAGTTTATAAATATGTTTTTTACTTACCAGGCACTCTTGAATACTGTCTGACTGACGCAATACTTGTTAATGATTCGTACATATGGGAGAGTACTGGAAATGCCACTTACTTTAACAAGACATGGACAGGAAGTCGAAGCAAACAGTGCATATCACTGACCGGTTCTACCAGCATCAACGGACCATATGAGAAGTGTAACACACCCTGCATCATATGTCAGTATGGTGAGAGAACAACATTGTAGTTTAGTGTTTTCAGTTATAAAATACTAAATTAAAGCAACAGATCCAAGCTTTTTATAGTGTCTTCAGTTATAAAATACGAAGTTAAAGCAACAGATCCAAGCTTTTTTTTAGTGTTTTCAGTTATAAAATACTAAATTAAAGCAATAGATCCAAGCATTTTTTTAGTGTTTTCAGTTATAAATTAAAGCAACAGATTCAAGCTTTTTTTAGTGTCTTCAGTTATAAAATACTAAATTAAAGCAACAGATTCAAGCTTTTTTATTGTTTTAAGTTATAAAATACTAAATTAAAGCGACGGACCCTAGTTTTTTAAGACGTACCAAGACATATTTTTCACTATTAGAGCTGGGGTGTTTTTATATTTGAAATTAAACATTACTTACATTTTATTGTTTAGACTATCCATTTCCATACATCCGAAGTGTTTCTGGTCATCCAGGTGTTTAAAATGTCATGAAATGCGTTTTTAAAAATATTTCTAAAAATGCATGTACCTCTGAAAAGTAATGGCTATGGAGACGAGATGTAGTCTATTTTTAAGAGTATTTCTCAGTTTTATCATCACAGAGTTTTGTTTCACTCTGTTGTATCTTTATCCAGATATGTTCCAGTGTTGTAGATTAACCACACTTGGTGTCTATGTTCACGGGTTCAAGCTAGGGTCTATTTACCTAGGACATCCTTTTTTCTATGGAACTATGTACGTTACAGACAGTTCTAAACTGGACTTCTGTATATAGGATATAGTGAGGTTTCTTGTATTTGACAGATAATGCCTGGTGCTTATAAAACTTTTAGAGTCTAGACTCAAGACTCTAATAGAGTCAGAGACACTAACATCATGACAGTGTCATATTAAATACTCAACTTTAGAAAAAAAATTTTAGTTGTAATAATTTATTGCATTCTTTTAAAGATTTGAGCAAGAAAATGGCAAAATGTTATATTCGAAACAAAAATGTTTACGAAACAAAAATATTAAATTATATTTCATTTGAAATTATTTTATTTCAGACGTGAACATGGATTTTTATGTAGATGGAATACAGTTTTACCTCAGTGCTCAAACCCAGACTGAAATACAAAATGACATCACTAACTCACAAGAATGTAAGTCAGTTGTTTAATATGAGTTGTAGGACCATCGCCCGGGGTAAATGGATTTTTATGTACCAACTGTGCTCTGTGTGTGTGTGTGTGTGTGTGTGTGTGTGTGTGTGTGTGTGTGTGTGCACATGTGCGTGCATGCTTGCACACCAACTAACCCACTCACAATTAAGATGGTAGGGTAAAGCTACATGTATATAGTAAATCCAACTGTTTTAATTGTTACTGACATTTTAATAACAAGAAAAGAAAGTGATAAAAACATTTGTCTTCTGTATAGCCCAGTGGTAGCTCAGTGGTACAGTGTTTGCCTGAGGAGTGTTGGGTCATAGGATCAATCACCCATGGTGGACTAAGTTTTTTTCCCATTCCAACCTGAGCTGTATTATTGTTTAATCACATAAATGATTGGTATGTGCTGTCCTTTTCATTGCTGATTTTCAGTAGCAGAAACCTATGTGTTGGCAGCAGGGTTTTTTCACACTTGCACCTCAAATAGCAGTGAGGTGTCATTATACAAAGATTCATTCCTTTTATCTTACCTTGTCAATAAAGTTTCCTTACTCTCATTCTCTATGCCAAGTGTCAAAATAACCATGTTAAAAACCAAATAGCTATAGAGCTTAAAATGTGCTGTATCATTCAACAAACATTCCTTTCTTTCTTTATCATATAGCCCTCTCAGTGAACAAGATGAACTGTAGTTTTTCTGTCTCATCTCTGGTTGGAAACGCTGTTGTGTGTAATCTGACGGACCCGAGATCGAAGCTCACTGAAGTGATGAACTTGTCCGTCAACGGAACGGCCATTGAAGTGAAACATCACCTGGGTAAAACTATCCTAGGAGTGGACGGTGCTTTCTTTATCAAACCCAGTGACATCGACAACTGTCTCATGGATATCACGTTTTGTGCTAATGGCTTCACAGTGGCATTGTGGGTGTTTATACAGCAACAGGCAGAATATGTGTTATTTAGAACCCACGAAATGGCAAATAATGGCATCATAATCAGATATAACAACAGGTTTGTTCAGCTTGTAAATGTATACAAAAGTATAGTGTGAATGCAACCATTCTTACATTATATAATATTTCCGTCTAAGGTTGAAGTTCCATTAATAAGTAGTTGAAAAAATATGTTGTATATTTTCCATTGCATTGGCATGGCATACAAGTTGACACGATAAGAAGATATTTTCATCAGAGACCAGTTTTCCTCAGTAGGACTACTACCTTTGATGGGTAGAGACTATGAGTCTATCTATCTATACAGTTTTTGCTGAAAAATTGTATCCACATTTGTTTTACAATTTTCCTTTTTAATTATTTGTTTCATTCATTCATTCATTTGTTCGTATTTGTTTTGTTCGTTCGTTCTTTCTTTCAATTCATTCATTATTTCATTATTTCATTCATTCTTTTTTTGTTCAACTAATTTTGTTTCAGTTCACTGAACCCCACGTTTATTAATACTATACTATATTTATGTTTTAGTGTATTTTGTCAGTGTGTGTGTAGGAACTACATCAGACTTTTAAATATTTATATTATTATTTATTTAATTTTTAACATTTATTTTTAATTCACATAACCTGTGTTTAAGTTACTACTGCTATACTGTGTTTATGTTTCAGCGTTTTTTCATTGGTCAGAGTGTGTATGAACAACATCATACTTTTAAAGATTATTATTATTATTTATTTCATTATAATTAACCCACTATTATACAATTTACTCTATTCTGATTTGACAACGTCACTTAAAACCGAATGTTATCCTTTGATAAACCTCAGAGGATAACATTATTACGTCAAATGGGACGTCATAACATCATTATATAAAAAAAGTCATGGAAAGCATTTTAGAAACTGATTTTTGTGTATTTTTAACTAAATAGAAGTATTGTTTGTTATTATAATAAAAATTGTTTGGCATTTTTTGTGAATTTATGCGATTATATACAATTTGTGACTGTTATACATCAATAAATTCACAAAAAACGACAAACAATTGTTATTTAAAAATTTATATTTAATTGACATAACTTGTATTTACTAATAATATACTGTGTGTTTATGTTTCAGTGTTTTGTCAGTGACTGTGTATGAACCACTCTACGTGTGGCAGGCGTGGAGCTACCTGGCGACCACCGACTGGCTCTATGTCACCGCGACCTGGCACGAGACGTTAGGCTTGTCTCTGTACATCAACTCTCACCTCGTTTCCACGGACACGAAACCACGACAACACCAGAGAGAAGTCAGCTCTACAGCGCTGATTCTGTTCGGTGTCAGAGAAGAAGGAAACGAGACGTCGACGACTTCTCGCAATGACAGCGGCGTATTCTTGAAAGATTTCTTGTTTCAGGAAAACACGGTCTGGACTGAAAGAGAAATCAAGAAAACTTATGGTAATGTTTGGCAACCATTATGTAGATCTTCTGCTGGAACTAGAACTTTTTTAAGGGGGTGGGGTGGGGGGATGTAGATGGGTTAAGGGAATACTAGCTAAAACTGAGATTTGACAGGTTTAATGTTTAGTATTTTGTTCGAATACACTGATTCTAGTTACTGGGAAGTGTAGAACTTCTGCAGGAACTAGAAGGTTTTTAAGGGGTGGGGGTGCAGAAGGGTTAAGGGGATAGCCAAGCTAAAACTGTAAGATTTGGCAGGTTTAATGTTTAGTCATTTGTTCAAATCCAATTATGAGAGATTATTATTTTTTTCAGCTGTTTTTAACTGTTTTATTATTAAATTGCATATCATAGTTTTTCTCATAGCTCATAACTAAAAAATGCACTTAATGTGGAAAAGGCACATCTATGGGGAAAAGGCACATCTATGGGAAAGGCACATCTATGGGGAAAAGGCACATCTATGGGGAAAAAGTAAAAAGTATGGTCTTAAGGGGTACCCAATTTAGATTAGATACGTTTTTTGTTCTGTATTGATGTTTAACAGGTTTTTGTGAAAAATATCCAGTTTTGAGGAAATTACAGTTCACTGAGGGTCTGAATGGTTCTGAGGTGTTTTACTGCATGGATAATGGTCCATTAAGATCTTTGGTGGACTGTTTGGGGTATTTCCTGTGACTGGTGCATCAAAGGAAATTGTATTTGATGTCCTATCTGTGAGAAAATACGCATGAAAGGTCTTTTGCTGTTAAACGTGATGAGCCTTTATATTCCTCATGTTTCTTTTCTTATATAAATATTAGATTTACCGTAACGTCTTTAACAACTTGCAGAACAGGGCGTCTGTTCCATGAAGAGATCTTAGATCATAAGGTAGTTGTGCACGTAAGGTGATTCTAGCTCAAAGATTGTTTCATGGAAAGGAGCCCTGGTGTATATATAGTGATACCTGCGATAGTGACCACCTTTCCTGTCCTAGACAGAGGAGCTTGTTCTGAATGTGCACATAAAACCCTATGATCTGACCTGATAGTGACCACCTGTGTTAAGAGGCCACATTTTTATTCTCTCAAATCATCAAATATAGTACAAACTGACCTGTATTAAATAAGCAGCCATCTGTATTAAAGGGCCACTTTTTGATACTCCCTTTGGGTTTTTGCTCAACATAGGTTTGACTGTTGCTCACTGGCGTAGCCAGGATTTTATGTTGGGGATGAGGGGAAGACCCACATTATGTATGTTTGTATGTATGTTTGTGTGTGTGTGTTGTGTGTGTGTGTCTGTGTGTGTTGTTTGTGTGTGTGTTGTTTGTGTGTGTGTGTGTGTGTTTGTGTGTGTGTGTTGTTCATGTGTGTTGTTTGTGTGTGTGTGTGTGTGTGTGGTGTGTGTGTGTTGTGTGTTGTGTGTGTGTGTGTGTATGATTTTAGAAAATTTAATACTGTTTTATGGCCATGGCCCCTGTGCCCCCACCTCTGCTTACGTCACTGTTGTTGCTTAATATATAGGTTTGCCTGTATTTTTAATTTTCTCCAGGTGACTGGCATCATTATTACCACCTGTCGTTTGACGAGCAGTACGCCCCGGGCTGGGACAACATGCAGCCCGTTCTGGACGACACACTGACGAGCTACACGTGGAGGAACGCATTCTTCAGGAACGCTCTCTTTGTCAACAACAGTGGTGGAGTCGCCACGGCGGGACGTCTTGATGACCACATGCTAAACTGCTTTACCAAACCAGGTGACGGTTACCTGTGATTTGTTATAGTGCTTTTCATCTCATATAGGTACATCCACTCACCTCCGCCCCTGCCCCCACCTGCTTTACCAAACTAGGCAACGGTTACCTGTGATGTGTTATTTCTTTTCATATATTAATCTGAACTCTCACCTAGGTGCATCCACCCGACCCCACCCCACCCACTTTACTAAAGCAGGTAACAGTTACCAGTGATTTGTTATACTGCCATCTCACCTATGTGCATATTTCTCCAATTCAGTGTTTGTTAATGATTGATCAATTTATACCTCCTTCATGAACCAATATTGAAGGTAACATGCTGGCAATACATGTTAGTTACAAAAATTGTCTTTAAATTAGCAATATGTTCTACAGATTTTCAAATAACAATTTTAATAATGATGAGCACTTCTTTAACACCATTCAGTACTCCAAGGCCATGGTATTGTGCATTCCTTTCAGATGGACCGGCATCGGTGGCGTCGTGGTTAGGCCATCGTTCTACAGGCTGGTAGGTACTGGGTTCGGATCCCAGTCGAGGCATGGGATTTTTAACCCTGAGTGAGTGCTCTGCAAGGCTCAATGGGTAGGTGTAAACCACTTGCACCGACCAGTGATCCATAACTGGTTCAACAAAGGCCATGGTTTGTGCTATCCTGCCTGTGGGAAGCGCAAATAAAAGATCCCTTGCTGCTAATCGGAAAGAGTAGCCCATGTAGTGACGACAGCGGGTTTCCTCTCAAAATCTGTGTGGTCCTTAACCATATGTCTGATGCCATATAACCGTAAATAAAATGTGTTGAGTGCGTCGTTAAATAAAACATTTCTTTCTTTTTTCCTTTCAGATGGACATAGCCCAGTAGTTAGTTAAGTGGTCACTAGATGTATACGTGATCTAGGATCGATCCCAATTGGTGGGCTTATTGGGCTATTTCTCTTTCCATCCATTACTCCACAACATGTCTAACAGACAAACAGAAAGTTTATTTGGAATATTAAAGGCCACAGGCCTATAATACAATCAGAAGTTGGTTAAACATTCAGAGTATACAAAAGTCATGTATTTAACATTTACACCATATATATGAATATTTAAACATTTATATATTTCCGTCAGGGGTTTTCTACATTGTGTCAACATAACCATGTGTTAGACAACTAATAAAGTGTCCTTTCCTTTTTGTAACAGAGTCTTGTTCATCTGAATTTACCTTGTCGTTCTGGCTGAGGCCAATTGAATTCACGTCTGATCAGATCTACCTATCTGCCAGCACCAAGTTTCCACAGTCTCGACATGTGCCTTCCTGGCAGTTTTGGTATGAGGCGAGATTCGACCTGTTCCGCTTTGAGCTCTACTACCAGAAAGTGAACATGACAGTGGGCTTCAGAATGGACTTCCGCAGGTGGACTCACATTGTCGTTAAGGCAACGCCATCCCAGTACAAACTGAAGCTGTTTGTCAATGGACAAGAAGAAACATATTTTGATACCAGACGAAATTCGTCTCGTCTCCATGCACCTTTCCCATTCTCTTATTTGTTACTTGGAGAAAAAGGTGTTTTTGAAATCGATGATGTCAGGTTCTACTTAAAAGATATGGATATCACCAAGCTCTATGGTAAGTACACTTAGTTTTAGGTTATCTATTGTTATTCATCATAATATGCCATTCAGTAAAATCTCAAAATATGCCGAGACAAATAGCAATTAATTAGAAGAGGTTAATATTTTACATTCTATTTATCCTATAACACTTCCAAAATAATATATTAACTTAATATTTAGTAAATGACAGTCCATTGGTAATAAACAAATCACCCATTGAGAGCAAAACATTAACCAAATTAATAATGGTAAATATCAAATTGGGTTTATTATGGGTAAGTTTTGGGATAAAACGTTTTTATTACTGCTTTTGAAATCTACGTATTAAGTGAATGCTCAGCATTTGACAGTTTCTTTGCTTTAAATTACACATTTTATTATTTTTCGTGTTTACTTAATACAATTATTGCTGCTATTAAAATAACTTTTCAGGATTTTCCAGTTGTCATGAATACAGACTTGCAGGTTTCCATGGTAACCAACGTTTACAGATCAAACGAGATAATGGAGAGTCTTTCACTGTGAATTGTGATTTTCAAACAGATATTTTGGGTTTGTAGTCCGTTTTACTAATAAGTCTGTTTACATCTATGGTTTTGTTGAAGTATGTAATAGTAATGAAAAATAAGCTATAGTTAAATTATATTTATAGTCTTCATACATTTGTAGCATTGTTGGGGTTTTGGGGATGTTTTTTGTTTTGTTTTTTAATTTATAGTTTTAAAATACAGCTTCCAAATGTTTTATGTTTTGTTTAATTATTGTCCAACATGATATATAAGTTTCACTGCTTCATTCAGTTAAAATTAATATAGTCATTATTCAGACAAGTTAATTATTTCTTATAAAAGCACCCAATGCTTATAAACAAAATTATGTATAGACTTTTTTTTCTTAATTTATAATTGTATTTTGATCAGTAGTTTTGTGAATTAACTAAAATAAAATCCATCTTATTTCAGAGGGAATGTCTGTAGTTGGTCATAATATGATTGACAGTATAAACCTGACATCACCAGGGCAATGGACCTACAATCTGTCCTACACAATATTAACAGATAACATCAACTATATCAAAACCTATGCTCAGTACTGCTACCAGACTGCCAGTTATAAGTGTCTGAATGCAGGTAATACAATATTTAATAAAAAATTTATATAGAAATCCTGACTGGAGCATTACATAATTGTTGAATGGCCCCCTATGAACCTTGCAAGCTCTCTCACCTAGTTTTGTATTTCACTGTTTTCTAGCTCTCTTTAACAAGCAAAGTGTCACATACAATGTAGTTTTGTATTTGACTGTTTTGAAGCTCTCTTACACAGTTTTGTATTTGACTGTTTTCAAGCTCTCTTACACAGTTTTGTATTGGACTGTTTTCAAGCTCTCTTACACAGTTTTGTATTGGACTGTTTTCAAGCTCTCTTACACAGTTTTGTATTGGACTGTTTTCAAGCTCTCTTACACAGTTTTGTATTGGACTGTTTTCAAGCTCTCTTACACAGTTTTGTATTGGACTGTTTTCAAGCTCACTTACACAGTTTTGTATTGGACTGTTTTCAAGCTCTCTTACACAGTTTTGTATTGGACTGTTTTCAAGCTCTCTTACACAGTTTTGTATTGGACTGTTTTCAAGCTCTCTTACACAGTTTTTTATTTGACTATTTTGAAGCTCTCTTACACAGTTTTGTATTGGACTGTTTTCAAGCTCTCTTACACAGTTTTGTATTGGACTGTTTTCAAGCTCTCTTACACAGTTTTGTATTGGACTGTTTTCAAGCTCACTTACACAGTTTTGTATTGGACTGTTTTCAAGCTCTCTTACACAGTTTTGTATTGGACTGTTTTGAAGCTCTCTTACACAGTTTTTTATTGGACTGTTTTGAAGCTCTCTTACACAGTTTTGTATTGGACTGTTTTGAAGCTGTCTTACACAGTTTTGTATTTGACTGTTTTGAAGCTCTTTTACACAGTTTTGAATTCGACCGTTTTGAAGCTCTCTTACATATTTTTTTATATATGATTTTATATTTGACTGTTTGACTAGCTCTGTTTGGACAAGCAAAGGGTCACACAGTTTTGTATTTGACAATATTTCAGCTCTGTTTGGACAAGCTGGAGATGGTTTTGTGTGGAAAGACATCACCGGTCTGGACCACACTCACTGGGCTGGGGGAAACGATTCGGTGCCAGCGTCGTGTTCCTGCTATGTGACTGGCAGCTGTGCTACTGGAAATAAGTGCAAGTACGTTTTTACTGGCATGTTGTTTTAAGCACATTCTTCATATCAGCGGGATTTAAGTTGGACCTCAGAAATGTGTAGTAATTGGGCGAATTTGGTTAGAAAATTGTTAGCCAAATTAAAATTACAATTAGCCAAACAAAATTATTCTCATGCCTTTATACCAAGTGCTATGTTCAGAAATGGTTAAAATTGGAAAGAAATAATGACATCAACATAATTGTGAAAAATCATTTGATAATGTGGGGTTTTTTTTAGAAGAAATTAGATTTTTTATTTGTTGCTGTTGATCATATACATTGTGCAATAAATACACAGGAACTGTTTTGTCATGAGTATAATATATAATAAAATGAAAGCTCTTTAAAGAAATATTTTTATTTGAGAGACTATGATTCATCCCAACCAGAGTCTCATGACTGGTACATATTAAACATATGTGGTATGTATTGTATTGTTTGTTATATGAGGTGTGGGACGTAGCCCAGTGGTAAACTGCTTGTGCAATACACGGTCGGTCTGATATCGATTTCCATCGGTGGGCTCTTTGGGCAATTTCTCATTCCAACCAGTGCACCATGAATGGTATATCAAAGGTTGTAGTGTGTATAACCCTGTCTGTGTGATGGTGCATATAAAAAGATCCCTTGCTGCTAATCGAAAAGAGTAGCCCATGAAGTGGCAACAGCGGGTTTCTTCTCTCAATATCTGTGTGGTCCTTAATCATATTTTTGATGCCATATATATAACCGTAAATAAAATGTGTTGAGCATGTCGTTAAATAAAACATTTCTTTCCTTCTTGTTTGTCACATGTACTGCCTTGTCTATGAAAAGTGCTGCTTTTCTGTGGGACTAAGCTAAGTGACAGCAGCAGGCTTTATCTATCTATCTCTCAAGCATGTGTTGAGATGACAAAGTGAGATACCAGATAGTCCTAGTTCAACATGTACTGGGGTAATGTTAAACAATCATTCCTTTCTTTTCTGTCCCTCCCAGCTGTGACTCTTCCCAGTCTGATGGTGTTCTGAGGGAGGATTCAGGGGAGTTCACCGACCGCGCTGCTCTTCCAGTGATGGAGCTGACTGGAACACTGAGTACAGCATCGAGTTACGCAGCCATTGACGTGGGACCTCTAGCTTGTACTTCAATAGGTATGAGAAACACTTACAGCTTAATATGGCACTTCTAGCTTGTACTTCAATAGGTACGTAGAAATGTCAGCTTAATATGGGACCTCTAGCTTGTACTTCAATAGGTACATAGAAATGTCAGCTTAATATGGGACCTCTAGCTTGTACTTCAATAGGTACGTAGGAATTTCAGCTTAATATGGGACCTCAAGCTTGTACTTCAATAGGTACGTAGGAATTTCAGCTTAATATGGGACCTCTAGCTTGTACTTCAATAGGTATGAGAAACACTTACAGCTTAATATGGGACAAAAGATTTTTTCATCAAAAGGCAACTTAATATGGACAGGGCTTCTAGATTATGGTAGCCCCACTAGTGGTATTCAGTGTTGGGCTAGTAAATAACTACTACTGCCATGCCCGATGGCTAGTGAATTTTGCTCAGATGTTGCAGTTTTGTCTATTTTGTAAATATAAATATCCTGCTCCCACTCCAACCCCCAATGTTAGTGTTTAAGCTCTATCTCCCTCTGTAGGTGACATATCTGATTATTACTAACATGTATTTAACAAAATTATATTAACTTAAGTAAAATAAAGTTAAGTATTGTAATAAAATTGTATTAATTTAA
This sequence comes from Gigantopelta aegis, assembly GCF_016097555.1. NCBI lineage: Eukaryota > Metazoa > Mollusca > Gastropoda > Neomphalida > Peltospiridae > Gigantopelta > Gigantopelta aegis. Next base: position 68,727,259 of record NC_054706.1, read on the forward strand.
GTAAAGTAAAGTTAAGTAAAGTAGGGCTAGTGAATGTTTAATCATGGCTAGTAAATGTTTTAAATCACTGATCCCATGGCGAGTGTATTTGATAAACATTTTAGAAGCCCTGTATGGAACATCTAACATATATAAATAGGTTAATTAAAATTACAGGTTAATGTGGGACCTCTGACATGTATCTATAGGCAAGTTAAAAATTACAGCTTAAATTATCAAAACGTAAGTGGAAGTTACAACATAATATGGTATCTTCAACTTGTGTATAAATAGTTCTTAAAATTACAATATGGGTCTTCTGGCTTGTGCATCAATAGGTTAGTCAAAAGTACTATGTAATGTGGGATCTTTGTCAGTGTTGAAGTTAAAACATAACATACATGTATGTCATCCCTAAGTTCTATTTCAATAGGTAAGTTACAACTTTTGCAATCCTCAATAAGGGGTTTTTGAGTTGAGATTATAATATGTGAGGTTAACAGTAAGTTAAGATCACGTATTATAAAATATGAAGCTCTGTACATCTTACGAATAGCTGCACCCACCATTACATTTTACATAAATCAATGCATCTAGATACATGAATGAATTCATACACACATACACACAAGAAACAAGCAAACAAACAAATAATCAAACAAGCAAGCTATTAAAAGCATTCACCTATTCATTCGGGCAGGACATAGCTCAGTGATAAAGCAGTCACTTGACGTGCTGTCAGTCTAGGATCAATCCCCATCGGTGGGTCTATTGGGCTATTTCTCATTCCAGCCAGTGCACCATGACTGGTATATTAAAGGCTGTGGTATGTGCTATCCTGTATGGGATGGTGCATATAAAAGATGCCGTGATACTACTGGAAAAATGTAGTCGGCTTCCTCTAAGACTATATGTCAAAATTACCAAATGTTTGACATCCAATAGCAGATGATTAATAAATCAGTGTGCTCTTGTGGTATCCTTAAATAAAACAAACTTTTCACCCATTTGTTTGTTTGTTTGTTTGTTCGATCGTTTGTTTGTTCATTCATTCATTCATTCATTCATTCATTCATTCATTCGTCTATGTATCCATGGATGGTATCTAACCATCCATCCATCCATCCAGCTAGCCAAGTAACCAAACAACCAACTATATTACTTAAGAGAAACAAAATCATAATTTTACTATGTAAACAGTTCAGGAGCCTAATTCACTAAACTCTCGCAACTTTGCAATCTCGCAGTGCAATGCTGAAAGACTTACAACAAGGATGCTTTGTTGTCTAGCAGAGCCTAAGAGACCTTTGTGAATTAGGCCCCAGGTATGTAGTGTGTATTGTAATACAGTAATAGTCTTCTTCTTTCCTGTAGGTTATGATGGTATCGTTTTCACAATGGAGGAGGGTGACCCCCCATCAGAGCATGACGGTGTGTCTTTTATCATGCAGTCCCTCCAGTTTGCTGCTTACACCAGAGGACTGAATGGCAGGGCTCTGCAGCTGAATGGCACTGGATTTGACATTACCGGTTTGAACTCTCCCTGCCTCTCCAACATAACACTGTGTCAGTTTGGACTCACCATGGCCATGTGGCTGAACATTGACAAACTGTCTTCATCGGGAAATATTGAACTCTTTGATTTTGGTGATGCTGAAGTTAATGGGAATGGCTTGTTTGTGGTTTGTAGCAATATAAACGTTGAGCACGGTGTCGAAAAGGTGGTTTGTCACACCGTCCTGATCACCACGACAGCCAAGTGGGAGTTTGACTTTTCTCTACAGCTGAAACGGTGGATTCACTTGGCTGTCACGTGGAACAGATACAGAGGAATGACGGTGTACGTCAATGGATACAGTATCAGTGACACCAACAAGCCAGTCATGACAGACGAATTGCCGAAAAATCCAGTTGTGATGTATAAGATCAAAGTTGGTTGTAGCAGTAACTGGGTTGGTGGGACTTCCTGGTGGATGGTTGATGACCTCAGACTGGTTGAAAGAGATGCTTCTGTTACCGAGATCCGCAAGTTCTTTGGTATGTATCCATGCTTAAACTCCTTCAATTGCCCACGGCAGTCGGCAATGCCGTTCTCTGTGGCATTTCTTTTTGCCGTTGACTATATTGGATTTTTTTTTTCAAGATGTATTTTTTTCCTTATTGTTACAATTAAAATATACTTTGTCAACTGAAAACAGATTAAAAGTAAATATTAAAACAATAACTGCACCATTATTACTAAGTATCTGAATCTCAGGGTCATCGGGCATGACCATAAATACATGCAAATTGCCAGCATTAAGCGAGTATCAACTAGGTCATTGAACTCCATTGACTGTTCATCGCATGTACATTGCAGGGACCACTAGATTGCAGGGGGATGACGACTTATACATCGTTGAACCATGGCTATGGTGCATTACGGGTGTTTTATTTTCAGTAAAATGTTTAACATACACTCTTACAAGTCATATGAAGTGTTATGGTCAGGCTGATGATGAGATATTTGTAGATATACATATTGAGAGAGATCATTCCTATAGTTTAAGCAAAATTTCTGCATCACTTATATTAGCAAAATAGGCTACCCTTTTCTGGTGCCAAATGGCCTAATCCTTAAAAACAAAACAAACTTTACCGATTTACTTGGGCTTGAAAGGGGGGAATTTGATCATGGTAATAGATTTCCTAACAGAAATATATTTCTAGTTTCTAGAATTACTTTCTAGTGGGACGTAACACTTTGATATGAAGCAAGATATTTTTAACCATATGGGTAATACTTAGTGTTTTATTGTATGTCAGGTTTTATTAGGACTATTTAATATTTTGTGTCAGGTTACCAAGAAGCGTGTGCCAATGGCTGGGTGTACTATAATGACACACAACTGTGCTACCACTTGACGTCGATGTTTTCACTTTTGAGTCATACCAAGGCAGAGGATCACTGTGGGGATCAGGGTGGACGGCTCGTGGTGGAGAAAGATCCAGACCATCATGACTGGCTGATCACCAACATCCTGGAGCCAGGTGAGACATTTCATTGTTAACTAGATGTGTAACCCATGAACACACATTCCCCTAAAACATGACCACCATGTAGATAGTCAGTTTTCATTAGCTGAGGCTATATGAGTCGTTATATGGAAAAACTTACAACTTTTGGGGGGGGGGGGGGGGGGGGGGGGGTAAATAGCAGGCAATAACCTTAAAATATTAAATCTCAGGTATTTGGGCTGTATCTTAATTATAAATGTGTATCAAAGTACAGATGATATCGCTAACGATCACGACCAATGTACTCAGGTTTTTATTTCTAAAAAATACAAAATAGTAATCAAAAAATATTGTACATAAAGATGTATGCTTACTTCAAACCGATCTTTATGTGAAGAAGAAGATGCCATCTTCTCAGATTCTTCAAAACAAACAGCATAAACAGCATGTCACTTTTCCTTCGATGTTTATATGTAATGTCAAACTTTGAGCCGTGATTACTTGGTTTCTGACGTCATGCTAAGTTGTAGGTTTTCTCATGTGATGGCTCATATATACAACACTGCTGTGTATATAAACTTTGTTTTGTTTAACGACACCACTAGAGCACATTGATTTATTAATCATGAGCTATTGGATGTCTAACATTTAGTAATTTAGACATATAGTCTTAGACAGGAAACCCGCTACATTCTTTTTATTAATAGCAAGGGATCTTTTTTATGCACCATCCCACAGACAGGATAGCACATATCATGGCCTTTGATATACCAGTCTTAGTGCACTGGCTGGAATGAGAAATAGTTCAATGGGCCCACCGATGGGGATTGATCCTAGACCGACTGTGCATCAAGTGAATGCTTTACCACTGGGCTTCATCCTGCCCCTGCACAGACCAAGCATTGCTGTTATCATATGTTAATGACACACCTAACAGTCACTGGGGATGTGTCATTCATTTATACTTATATTCGTGCTTATATCTAATTAAGGCACACTGTTCCGGGCACACACCTCAGCTATCTGGGCTGTCTGTCCAGGAGTACAGTGGATTACAGTGGGTAACCGTTGCTAGTGAGAAAGAGGTCAGTGTAATGGTCTTAACCCTATCCATTAAGTCATTAAAACTTGCTTTGGGTGGGAGCCGGCTACTGGTCTGCGATCCCAGTAGCTACTAACCTGATGTCCAATGGCTTAACCACAACACCACCTTCCGTCGCTGATCAAACAGTGTGCTGGGGTGATGTGTTATTAAACAAACCTTCCTTTCCTTTGTTCCAGCTCCTCAAGACTCGTACGTCCATCTTGGACTCGAACAGACAGCCGTCAGAGGTCCATTCCGCTGGTCAGATGGTTCCCTAGCTACCCACCTTCCTGCCAACATTGTGAAGCCACCGTATCCCAGTTACACCCTATGTGTTGTCCTGGAGCAACAAACGTGGAAATATGTTGCAGTGAATTGTGGCTATGCAGTTGGGGCACTGTGTGAGAGACCTCCACTGTGTAAGTAGCTATGTTCTAACTATGTTGGAGTGTCTTCTGGCTATGCAGTTGGAGCACTGTGTGAGAGACCTACACTGTGTAAGTAGCTATGTTCTAATGTTCTAACTATGTTGGAGTGTCTTGTGGCTATGCAGTTTGTGCACTGTGTGAGAGACCTCCACTGTATAAGTAGCTATGTTCTATGTTGGAGTGTCTTGTGGCTATGCAGTTGGTGCACTGTGTGAGAGACCTCCACTGTGTAAGTAGCTATGTTCTATGTTGGAGTGTCTTGTGGCTATGCAGTTGGAGCACTGTGTGAGAGACCTCCACAGTGTAAGTAGCTATGTTCTAATGTTCTAACTATGTTGGAGTGTCTTGTGGCTATGCAGTTGGTACACTGTGTGAGAGACCTAAGTAGCTATGTTATATGTTGAAGTGTCTTGCGGCTTTAAAGTTGGAGCACTGTGTGAGAGACCTCCACTGTGTAAGTAGCTATGTTCTATGTTGGAGTGTCTTGTGGCTATGCAGTTGGTGCACTGTGTGAGAGACCTCCACTGTGTAAGTAGCTATGTTCTATGTTGGAGTGTCTTGTGGCTATGCAGTTGGTACACTGTGTGAGAGACCTCCACTGTGTACGTAGCTATGTTCTAACTATGTTGGAGTGTCTTGTGGCTATGCAGTTGGGACACTGTGTGAGAGACCTACACTGTGTAAGTAGCTATGTTCTGTTGGAGTGTCTTGTGGCTATGCAGTTGGTGCACTGTGTGAGAGACCTACACTGTGTAAGTAGCTATGTTCTATGTTGGAGTGTCTTGTGACTATGCAGTTGGTGCACTGTGTGAGAGACCTCCACTGTGTAAGTAGCTATGTTCTATGTTGGAGTGTCTTGTGGCTATGCAGTTGGTGCACTGTGTGAGAGACCTCCACTGTGTAAGTAGCTATGTTCTATGTTGGAGTGTCTTGTGGCTATGCAGTTGGTACACTGTGTGAGAGACCTCCACTGTGTACGTAGCTATGTTCTAACTATGTTGGAGTGTCTTGTGGCTATGCAGTTGGGACACTGTGTGAGAGACCTACACTGTGTAAGTAGCTATGTTCTGTTGGAGTGTCTTGTGGCTATGCAGTTGGTGCACTGTGTGAGAGACCTACACTGTGTAAGTAGCTATGTTCTATGTTGGAGTGTCTTGTGACTATGCAGTTGGTGCACTGTGTGAGAGACCTCCACTGTGTAAGTAGCTATGTTCTATGTTGGAGTGTCTTGTGGCTATGCAGTTGGTGCACTGTGTGAGAGACCTCCACTGTGTAAGTAGCTGTGTTCTATGTTGGAGTGTCTTGTGGCTATGCAGTTTGTGCACTGTGTGAGAGACCTAAGTAGCTATGTTATATGTTGAAGTGTCTTGCAGCTTTAAAGTTGGAGCACTGTGTGAGAGACCTCCACTGTGTAAGTAGCTATGTTCTAACTATGTTGGAGTGTCTTGTGGCTATGCAATTGGGACACTGTGTGAGAGACCTCCACTGTGTAAGTAGCTATGTTCTAACTATGTTGGAGTGTCTTGTGGCTATGCAGTTGAGCACTGTGTGAGAGACCTCCACTGTGTAAGTAGCTATGTTCTATGTTGGAGTGTCTTGTGGCTATGCAGTTGGTGCACTGTGTGAGAGACCTCCACTGTGTAAGTAGCTATGTTCTAACTATGTTGGAGTGTCTTGTGGCTATGCAGATGCGACACTATGTGAGAGACCTCCACTGTATAAGTAGCTATGTTTAATGTTTTATGTTGGAGTGTCTTGTGACAACAATTTATATTCAATTTTGGTACTTTGGATTATTGGGCATTATCAAAATAAAATATAACCTTGTTTGTGAGCATTTTATTCATAAGTGTGTTTCAAATTTAATTTTTATGATTATCTGTAATTTTTCATTTAAGTTTATCTGAGTATGAATAATAGCAAACGTTTTGTGTGAACATCTTCGCTGATTCAGTTTGCACATGCTTGTTTTGTTGTTTATCCATCAATAAACCTATAAAAAAAGAAAGAAAGACAATCCTTAATTGTCCTTAAATACATACACCTGAAAATAATCTGTATGAATATTTTTTACATTTTCAGTTGTTCCATCCAAAGAACTCAACATAGGCACTGAGGCCCCAGCATACAACTACACAATCCTTAACACCACAAATCAAGACACCGACCCTAATGGCATCATTGGATCCATGGTAAATTTCACGCTTGATTACGCTGCTGCCTGGTTGACGGATGAATGCTTCTCTAACCTTGTCTTCTGTCACAACGGCTGGTCTGTGAACCTGTGGCTGTTGATCCAGACTCCCGTTACCAGTCTGATCCGGGAGATCCTCATCAGCTCTCAGATCGATGATACGCAGTACGGACTGATGATATACGGACAACACACGGCCGGATCCTTCCACTCCCTGAACGTTGTACTGAATAACTGCAGCACAGAGACCAGAATCACGTTCCAGACCACCACCTTCTCCTGGACTCACGTGTACGTAGGTGTGGATGGAAGTCAGCGGGTGGAGGTCTATCTGAATGGGAAGAACAACACGTACCTGACATGGACTGTGGTGAACGCGTCGTGTGCTGAACCAGCTCCTGGCAGCACTCTTCCCATCAGCATCGGGGCACGGGCAGACGGGCAGGAACAGATCTCGGCTTTCATCGATGAATTGGAAATCTTTGAGTTCGCCATTCCAGATCCTGATGAGGACTTTAAAAACAGTAAGTCTACTGGAATCACTTGGTGGTTTAGCTAAAGTTAAATGATGTAGCCATCATTGCTTATGTATTTTTATGATTTAATAATCTAAGCGTTCATTGATAAAGTGAAAATCTTTGAGTTCGCCATTCAAGATCCTGATGATGAATTCAGAAACAGTAAACATAAATTGTCTTGATAATTTAATTAAAACTTAATGTTGTAGCCATCATTGTTTACATATTTTTATGATTTAATAATCTAAGTTTTCACTGATGAATTGGAAATCATCATGTTCACTATTGCAGATCCTGCTGATGACTTAAGAAAAAGTAAGCACCTATGTATTGGAATGTCTTGGTGGTTCCATATCACTAATTTAACAGCTTAATGTTGTAGCCATTTTTGCTTATATATTTTTATAATTTAATAATCTAAGCATTGATGAATTTGAAATCTTTAAGTTCACCATTCTGGATCCTGCTAATGATTTCAAAAACAGTAAGCAGTTTTGAGTCTTTTTAAACCAGTAATTTTTGCATCAAATAATTACACGAAATTAAAGACCAAAAATTACCCCTTCAACCAATGGCATTAATCAGCAGCAAAAAATTCCCTATCAGTAACACTCATGACCTATGTCAATCCATATCACAACTATATTGCAATCTGATTAAAATTAGCTCTACTGGTCTGCCAGTAGATCTAACAGCATTGCGTGGACTCCCATGTCCAGGTGACATTTCATCTATAAATAACAGTTTAAATATCGACCAATTACACTTCACCTTTTATAGTGTTATTCGGGAGCATACAAATTCTAAAAATATCGGGCGACACTATTTATGCAATAGGTGAACTTGTTGGTCTATTTCAACATTTAAAAAACAGGGGTAAAAGTGCAATAATAAACTCAGGATTGTATACTAGTATAAACAGATTTTATGGCTCTACCATCACAGGGTTTTTTTTTTCATCTTGAAACGAATTTTATATAAAATGTTATATTGCCATTAGTTTCTGGCATACTTCGTAATTCACCCGAATCATTTCGTATACCCTCGGCATAATCCTGAATGTTTTCAAATTCTTTTCAAATCACTCACATGATTTTGCAAGTAAGGTTTTGATTGGTCGAATGAAAGGTCAACTGGACATATTAGCTCCAACGGGGTGCTGTTAGATCCACAGGTAATAGTAATTAACCAGTGGAACTATATTGCTGATCAATACTTATTGACTCTGACAGCCATTGATTAGATAATGTTTTGAGACATTGAATAATGTTCCTTTCTTCTGACAGTTGTATAAATTAATTTTTGCATTCTTTTTGCATTAATTACCATACATGTAGTTTGACACCCAATAGCCGATGGATTTTTCGTGCTGGGGTGTCGTTAAACATTCATTCATTCATTCATTCATTCAAATTCATTTTTGCAGAATCCCAGTTATTGTCTAAGGTTGTTGAACAGAACTTTGATTGGACAGAAGACTTGAACATTCAGCAGACCGTGAACCGCCTCCCTGGTCGCTTTGGTTACGCTTTGTACACAGATGGCAGCAGCAGCAGTTTCGCCACTCTTACTGGACAGTTTGCGTTTGACTGTTTCGGCTCTGTTGATTTCTGTGACAGTGGATTCACTATGACGATGTGGCTGCAGCCGAAACTAAACAGATCATCATCGGCAGATTTTGGGGTGTTTTCTGCCTCCAACAGCCACCGCGGCATCCACATTGTGTACATCGCAACGGATGCAGCATACTGGTTAGTCGTCAGAAACAACATCACGGAATACCGCACCAGGTTTAATCTGGTGGACAATTTCTGGTCACAGCTGTTGGTGACTTGGGATAAAAGTGCCGTGCTACTGTATGTGAATGGAGTCCCAGTAACAGTGACTCAGCTGATACCTCTCTCTGGATCATCCTATCCTGTTGTGCAGGTGCATTTTGGGAAGGCATCTGATGGAAGTTTGTCAATGGAAGGGTTTTCTGGAGGAACTGATAACTTGTTCTTCTGGCAGGAGTCTGTGGGAGATTCTGAGGCATTTCAGATGTATTGTAAGTTATGTGATGTTATTTTTAATCTGTGTTTTCTTATATGTAATGAGAAGCAAGTTGATGTAACAGGTGTGTTTGCTAAAATGAGAACTGTGTAGTTTACCTGAGGTGGTGGAAATTTTGACCCCGGACGAGGCTTGCCGAAGATGTACGTTTTCTGTCCCACATGACTGCATAATGATGGAGTCTTTTTCTCCCATCCATTCAAATAAATAAACCATTATTTTACACAAACAATCAAAGATGGTTCAAACTTCTTTATCTGACCATTTTATCATAAATAAACTACTCTATCATATTGATCACGCCTGTTTCATGTGTTAAATGTAATCACTACAAATTAACATGATAGCTTTTATAATGAATGTTTTAATAACAAAATATTGATCTAAAACTAACCAACTTGCATCAATATGATGTCATATATTATCAACGACATAATACACACAATAACGTGATATCCTATACAAGACAGATTTATTCCATATGGGCTGATGTCATGGAATGGGTCTGTTTTGCAAAGCTATGTATAGGAGAAAATAAAATAAAATACTGATGTTAAATTCAGTGTTGGAATGTGCCTCTAATGATCAGTTGTTATAAATGACAAAGGGTGATTATAATATCAGTTATCTTCATCACATTGTTTTGTGTACAACAGTAAACATTTCCATTCATTAAAATATGAACTCAGTTTTTGTTAAACTTTATGTAAGAATACATTTGTACATTAATTTTTATTTTGTATTTTGGTAAAAAAAATTGTATATGGAACTTCAATTTATTTAAATATTTGCTTCATTTTATATTTTTATATTTCAGGGAAGTCTGTTTATGTTGAACATCCCCGACACTGGAAGCTGGACTCTGCTCCGTCTGTCTCACTACAGAGGTTCAATCAAGTTCCTGGTCTTGTCCCTGGAGCTGTAGACAAAGCCTGGAATTTTTTCAGTCACTCGCAGTGTATCAACCTGACTTCAGAACTCAGTGATTCTGACTGCTACCTCTTCAGAGATTCCTGCGTCCACGGGTTTACTGTCAGCCTTATGATCAAGTTGATCAGCCTCAATGATACAGACCAAACAATTCTCACATTTGGGGGAGACAAGGCTGACGGTTATGGTTTGTACATAGAGGTAGCTCCAAACAACCTGACGATGGAATTCCGGCGTTACTTCCACGTGGGCTACAGAACAGTTGACAAGGAGTACTCGGTGTGGTTTAATGTCCAGTACCAGGTGTGGACTCAGATTATCGTGACCTATTACACAAGGTTTGGTCTCAATGTTCTGGTTGATGGGTCACATGCTGGTCACTCTTCCGGATCACCAAGAACTGTTAGTCCTTCCCCCACGTTTAAACCAAGCTTTCTGATTGGCTGCAACATCGATGATGACATCACCTATCCCAACTTTCTGCTGGATGAATTAAATTTGTGGGATAAAGCTTGGGTTGGTACTGATGTGAACTCCACTCACGGTAATTATACTGCAATCGTACATTAAGGTTGACAACAGTCACTTTTCACACCCTTCTTTTGGCTCCGTACACAAAAAATATATCTTACCGTAATTTCACTTGGAATCCATATTTCATAAAAGGTATAATATTTTAATCACAAGATTTTCTTTAAACACATTCAGATGCATTAGTAATGTTCAAACAAAAAGAATTCATTGGCAATTTTGCATTGGAAATTTTCCTGCATTCTTAAAACGGAAATGTCATGTACCCAGTTTATGCAAAGTGACGTCATTGGAATTAGCTGTATTATTACAGTGCTTCGCTACATTAAAATAACAACTGGTCTACTAACCTTTAACCCTGTCAAAATTCTATAACAAGCAGAAAACGCTGTTTACAGGTCGATATTTATTTTTTTCATAATTCTGGACAAAATATTAATTATAAATTTTAAAAGATGAAAGAAATAAAAAGTATCTTTTGTCAAATATATCATATCAAAATATTACCATTGGATATGTTTTATTTATTGTGTATTAAGCCAAAACAAGGGTCCGAAAAGTGACTGTCGTCGACCTTAGTTAATTGTCTCTGATAGGAAGAAAACTAATTGAACAGATTTGTATAACTTCATTCATTTGTAGTGAAAATGGTTCCTTTGTTTATGTGGGGGGGTGCTTATGGGAAAACAATTGGGGGGGGGGGGGAAGGTGTCATGAAATATTAATTTCTTCAGAAATACATTTTTATATTAGTGTCATTTAAACATATTTTTTAAATTGAATTATGAAGATAGTTGATCAAAATGTCGCCATGTACTGCACTATTTTGTGTTACAATTAATCAGTAAACCAGTAATATTGGCCAACTCTGTTAACCACAAGTTGATTATAATACTCATCTCTACTTGAAACAACCCTAATGTTTATAATCCTCTGTATGTGTGTTATTACAGTTGAAGAATGGAAGCATTACATCCACAAGTCCATCAGTTCGCCTGTGTTGGAAACGATCCCAATGGTCTACCTGTCTGACTGCCACGATTCCTGCACCTACAGCAACCAGTCTTGTAAGAGCTACGCCTACTGTTCACATCGAAAACAAGGACAGTGCCACTTGCATCCCCTCGCTGTGAACTCCACCGCTCAACTCACGGACACTACCCTGTGTGACAGCTTCATCAGAATTCCTCTTCAACCACTTGGTGAGTCATTGTCCTATACACAGCAAGATCAGAACTCAAGCCAAGGATGAAGTTTATTGTGCTAACACTTCAACCTTTTGCTGAGTTATGGTTCTGTACACATAAAGGTCACAGATTGAGCAAAGGGTGGACTTCAATGTGTTAACACTTCAACCTCTCGGTGAGTTATTGTCCTCGCCAAGGTCAGAGCTCAAGGGTGTACTTTATTGTCCTAATTGGCCAATAAAAGTCGGCAAAAACTACAACAGTCCAACTATGTATTCTCAAAATGGTTCTTTTTAAATGCAACTATTAATAATAAAATGCAATAAAATAATAATTGTATACCCTGTATAAACTTGTGCATTATTTTATAATCATAACATTTTTCATATACAGTAAAACTCTGCAAAACCAGACCTCGGTAAAGCGGAATCCCAGCAAAACCAGACTCTGTACATAACAGAGCCTCCTAAATGGATACTCCTTAAAAACAGATTTTTTACCCTGGTTTAGAGGGGTTTCCCTGTATGTTCTTATCAGTGTGATAATTGTCATAATTAAAGGTACATATATGAAAAAATTACTATAAAAACTGATTGAAACTACTAACCAATGAATATTCTTCTTTCAGATTATTTTGTGAATTGTTTTGATCATGGATTCAACATGCCGAACATTTCTCTATCTGCCGAGGTGAACAACGCTGAAGAATGTCGAGTGTTGTGCAGTAACATGTCACACCGATACGCTGGAGTGTACAACAGAACATCATGTCTGTGTACAGACGACCCATGGACAGCAACCGTTCCCATGGTGAACTGTGACATCACCTGTGACGGCGTGAGGATGGACTCGTGTGGTGGGAGTGGAGCGGTGTCTGTGTACATCTCCAACAATTTGGTTCCATTTGTTAATCCATATGTTCGTATCACTTCACTCGATGTCACCATTCTTCCTGGAATTGTAATGGACGTGAATGATACTGTTACATTACAAATGCTCGTTTCAAATGGCACCGAGGCTGGTTTTAAAATCTCTACCGGTGTTGAGATATTCTTCACGGCATTCTTAACAAAAAGTTTCTCCTACAGCCAGCCTGGCAGATATCTGCTCAGTGTCCGGGCCCTCAATGAAATCAGTTTCTATGACTACCAGACCTTCATGTACGTGTTCCGTCCACTGGAAGACATATTCGTGTCAAGCCTACAGCCACATAACACAAGCAGCATAGTAAACGTAGCTGTCAATGTTACTGGAGGAACAAACATCACATGCGACATTGATTTTGGAGACGGTAGAACTGACAGTATGTTTAAGTTAAATGACTTGGACTTGTTTAGTTTCACTGAGGTGTATGGCACACCTAACGTGTATGTTATTAGCATCAGCTGCTACAACAACATATCGTCTGTCTCACATGTTACCTCTGTCATCGTTCAAGATCCAATTGTAATTAGCACGTTTGTAGTCGCTTCACTACAGATCTATCCCTTGGATGTCCTCGTGAATTGGCTACTATCCCAGGGAACAAACGTGACGTTTTCAGTGAATTTTGATGGAGCTGCTACTGGTCTTGAAGTTTACACTTTTGGAAGTTACAGTGGATCGGCAGCAATTCCAGTCAGTGTGTACAGCACACCTGAGTTACACAACGTCACCTTGTCATCAGCCAACCTTGTGTCATCAGCCAACTCCTCACAGGTGATTAACATTCAGCAACCTATAAACGCTGTTTTCCTGACGGCCAATGCCACACACCACCCTGTCAGTAGTACAGTAGGCTTTGAGATCACAGTCCCTGAGGGATCCAACATCACCATGACCTTGACTGTGGTGTCTTCATTGATCTTGTCCAGACATGTCCGAGGTCTGACAAGTAATGGACATTTCCTCTTTGATCACTACTACACAGTTCCTGGTGTGTATGTCATCTCGGCCTCGGCCTTCAACGTTCACGGCAGTGTAACTAATACAACTACAATCTTTGTGGAAGTCCCAGTGTCAGCTGTAACCTGCTCTGTGCAAGATTCTCCTAATCCTGATGTCACTGTCAGCCTGGTCTGTTCAGTTCCATCTCAGTCGGAGATTCCTTCCAGTGCCATAGCAACGGTTACATTCGGTGATGGAAACGCAGTCAATAATGTACCTCTAATATTACCGTCTTTACAACAAACCTTTTCTAATAAATACGCAACTCATGGCATTTATAGTGTGTTTGTGCTTTACCAAAATAATGTTAGCAACATCTCATTGACACATTCTGTTCAAGTTGGTGGTCCTGTGACAAATTTCACTGCTAAAGTAAACAGACTCTATATTCCTTTGGGGTGGCCTCTGGTTGTCACTTCTAACATAACGTTTGGTTCACTTGTCACCTATAAGTATGACTTTGGTGATGGAACGCAAGTGACACGACCATTGACCTACTCGTACCCGGCTGGCGTGGATGTCATAGAGCATATGTACACTGAGGCAAAGGACTTCCAGGTCGTGGTCAGTGCCGAAAACAATTTCATCACCTTCCAAAAAGAATCGCAGAATTTTACAATTAAAGTCCAAGAGAAAATGAGTGGACTTACTCTTACAGGCACTTCCCCAGTGCTAACAAACACAAGTATGTATTTTGTGTTAAACATTAATACAGTTGGCACAACTTCGTGTTACTTGTGGAACTTTGGAGACGGTAGCTTTAAAGTGTTTGGTGTGGCATCCTGCCAGCAAAGACCTGAATATGATTCTATGGACTTTGAAGAGAGGACAACATTCCCCATGGTTGTGTACCACACATTCTTCACCGATGGGGAGTTCAATGTGACTGTCAACAGCTCAAACGCAGTATCGTGGGATTTCACTTTCTGGTCAGTCAGTGCTCAGGAGTTCATCTGCATAGAACCAAGAGTTGAGATCCTTGGATTCACAAAGTCTCTGTCGGTCATCGTTCCCGTGAAGCGATCACACAGATTTCTGATGTCGGCCAACATCGAGACGTCCTGCATTCCGCCAATAGACACGGTTTATGAATGGAAAATACACAGACCTGACAACACTGTGGTAAACCTTCCAATGAACGGCTTGCCATCGCTGATTGTTCCTTCGAACTACCTTGACTACGGGACATACACAGTGAGCCTGACAGTGTCCTATGCATACGGATCTACTCTGAACGAAACCGACTCCGTGTATTTGGAGATTCAGCCATCACAGCTCGTGTGTGAGGTATCGGAAGGTTATCTACGTCATGTCTTCTATAAGGATGATCTGGTTGTTGATGGAAGCAGGTCGCATGATCCAGATAAGTTAAATGGAACTTCTCAAGGACTCAATCACAAGTGGTACTGTCAACTGAAAAACGAGATACTCCCAATGGTTGGAAACCTTCCTTCAGATGTGCCTTCGGGTAACAGTGGTGGTTGTTTTGGTAACGGTGTTGGCTTTCTTAGCCAAGGCACAAGCAGTCTGTCCATTTTGAACACTGATCTTCGGCCAAACGAGGAGTACATCTTTACACTTGTGATCACAAAGGATAGTCGCTATGACCTGAAGGAACATCATGTGATCACCACAGTTAGCCAAGTGCCACATGTCCGTATAAGGTAGGTGTTTGTGTACAGCTTATTTAACAGTTTTAGAGTGAATGTGTAACTTTGACTAGTCATGAGATGAATAATTCTGCAATTTGTATATTAGAAGATTTTGCTTTTATTTTTTGTTGTTGTTTCACCTTTATGAAGAAAAAAAAGTTAGTTTATTGTTTAATGACACCACTGGAGCACATTGATTAATTAATCATCGGCTATTGGATGTCAAACATTTGGTAATTCTGACATGCAGTCATAAGAGCAAACCCGCTACATTTTTCCTAATGCAGCAAGGAATCTTTTATATGGACAACCCCAAACACAGGATAGCACATACCACGGCCTTTGATATACCAGTCGTGGTGCACTGGCTGGAACAAGAAATAGCCCAAATGGGCCCACCAACAGGGATTGATTCCAAACCCACTGCGCATCAAATAGCGCTTTACCACTGGGCTACAACCCACCCCATCTATATGAAGTAAAAAGGTGAGATATAGGTATTAAGTAACGATGGCATCAACTTCTTAACATTAAAGTTTGGTGTTTAGGTCAGTGTTTCACAAACTATACGGAAAATTGGTTTATAGTTGCACCTATTATTGGATGTTCATCACAGTGCACCAAAAAACGTTTACGGAAGGCAAGACATTTAATTGTGCAGAATTGATTTTTATATTAAAGGTCAGACCCGAGTTTCATTTCATGAAAATTAACATGACGTTTAGTTAATCTACAAACCTGTAACACATTTGGATAAAGTTACAATTGAGTGAAACATGAGCCTGTGACTTTGTAATGGTGAAATACCCTCTAAAATAGACTAAAACTTGACTCCATAATTGTTACTTCTCAGACACACGTGCGTTTTTAAAAATATGAGACATGCATTTTGTGATATTAAAAACACCAGAATGACCAAAAACACTTCAAATGTATGGAAATTGATTATTTAAACCATAAAATCTTAAGTAATGTATGATTTCAGTTATCAAAAACGGCTATAATAGTCAAAAATAGTTTAAAAACTAGGGTATATCCCTTTAAATGTTTAATGTTTAGAAAAATACTTAATGCCTTAATAATGAATACGTTCCTCCCTTCTGTCAATTTGTTAATTCTGGTTTCTGAAAGTTTCAAGAATGACAGTAAATGATACAGATCTTGCACAAATCTAATTCTACGTAACCCATTTTTCGTCACATAAAATTGAGCCCATCATTTACAAGGTTGTGTAAAAAGAAGTGGGTTACCTGAATTTGTTTTTGTGTAAACCTAAAACAGTTTATACCAGTTTTCAGTTTTGAAAAACCTGTAATTTCACATTACTTTGTGATAATATATATTTTCAACACTTGATACTTAAGGTACATGCATTGCTCTGTATCAGATAATATATTTCATGTTGATATTTTCATTGTGGCTTGTAAATGTTAAACATTCAAAATTGATTGTAAAACAAAATTGATTGAAAACCAGTTTATTGCACCAAGAACAAAACAGTTGAGCATAACTTACAAGATACTCTCCTATATATATATGACTATGCATACAAGCAGTGGCAACAATAATATTACATAAATGGTATATTTAGAACTTCATTTCTGTAGCCAAAGTTGTATTTTAATGATTACTGTGTTGTTGTAGATGCGTTGATAACTGTGGTATGAAGATGTTACACATGTTGTTGTTGTTGTTATTGTAGGTGTGTTGATAACTGTGGTAATAAGATGTTACACATGTTTTTGTTGTTGTAGGTGTGTTGATAACTGTGGTTTGAAGACATCACACATGTTGTTGTTGTTGTTGTAGGTGTGTAGATAACTGTGGCTTTGAAGATGTCACACATGTTGTTGTTGTTGTTGTAGGTGTGTAGATAACTGTGGTTTGAAGACATCACACATGTTGTTGTTGTTGTTGTAGGTGTGTAGATAACTGTGGCTTTGAAGACGTCACACATGTTGTTGTTGTTGTTGTAGGTGTGTAGATAACTGTGGCTTTGAAGATGTCACACATGTTGTTGTTGTTGTAGGTGTGTTGACAATTGTGGTTTGAAGACGTCACACATGCGGCCGGTGCGTTTCCAGAGTGAGTGTGTAAACTGCACCATCAGTCAGCGGAACGCCATCTCGTATCTCTGGAGGTTGTTTGAAGTCGATAAACTCAGAAACTACATTGAAGTGACTGCACTACCATCTTCCAGTGCCACTGGTACATTCTTTTGTTTTGTTAATTGTCACATTCAAATTATATACAAGAAATATTTTGTTCAGTATTTAGCATCGCAATTCACTGTGCACGTTTCAGAGATCGCTACACAATTAAACAGTAGTTGCTAATCAATTTTCAACTGACTACAAATATTGCTAATCAAGATTTTGAAAACAAAATTTTCCTTGATATAAAATATTTAGTGTGCTCTTTATGTCACACATTTTTATTTTGATCAAAAACTTTTAAATTAGTAAAATAAAATTATCATATTTTGTCACAATTGTTTCACTAGTACAATGTATTTATGTTCAATTTGATGAAAATAATATGCGGTAAACAAACTTGCTTGTCACAACTTATAGCATAGAGTCTTGTTCCTTTTTTTATAATTATTTATTAATTATTATTATATAACATTTAGTGAAATATTTTAAAATATCAGTAAAATAAAAGTGTTATCAGTCACTCAGTGACGATAACACAGTTTAGAGTGAACATTTCACTATTTTACTCTAAAATGTGTTATCGTCACTGTAGAAAGTGTTATCAGTCACTCAGTGACGATAACACAGTTTAGAGTGAACATTTCATTATTTTACTCTAAAATGTGTTACCGTCACTGTAGAAAGTGTTATCGTCACTGTTAGAAAGCCGGTACTACTTTGCTGCTGGCATTTTAAAAATAAAGGTAAATTGCCAAAAGTTATATAATAAATAGAAAATTTCATGTTTTTTGTCATATGTGATTTATATCTCATCTCCTGAAGTTTGCAATCATATCACACTCGTTGTGCAAATGTGACTCGTAAGATATGATTGCAAACTTCACTAGATGAGATACAAATAATATTTGACAAAAAGCATGAAATTTCCTCTATTGCTACATGTAAATGCATTTACACAATAAACTGCCTACAATGCTAATTAGCTTGTACAACAAACCAAATACATGTATATATGGTCCTAAATATTTTATTGCAATGTTATTCTTGTGACACAAAACTAAAGATAAAGCGATAGCTTCACGTAATTGCCCATTGATATTTATGTAACCTGTTATTAGTATGTGGATAATACAAATAGGTGTGCTTGTGTATGTATATTCAAAATTTTCAACAGATGACTTACAGAATGTATCACAGAGTTCAGCAGGAGGTAAAGAGTGTTTTGAGTTTGTTACCCCTCATATATTCCTGCATTTTTGTTTTTACTTTATCTGGGCAGATTGATATCCATTTTGCAAGCATGTGTTTATTTTCAAGATTGTTTTCAATCTTATTACGGGTAGGTTGTTAGCCCTCATATCTCTGCATGTGTTTTAGCATATTTTCTTCCATTACTGCATGGTATATACTTAGTGTATATGTTATTACTTTTAAAATGATATTGTAATATCACAAACCTGTTTCTCTTGGGGGTTTTTTAGTGTGAGGATGTTACATTCTTAGTTTTCCTTGTTTGACTGGCCATTGCTCCATCCCCTACCAAATCACACCTCTTTTTTAGTGTGAGGATGTTACATTCTTAGTTTTCCTTCTTTGACTGGCCATTGCCCCATCCCCTACCAAATCACACCTCTTTTTTAGTGTGAGGATGTTACATTCTTAGTTTTCCTTGTTTGACTGGCCATTGCCCCATCCCCTACCAAATCACACCTCTTTTTTAGTGTGAGGATGTTACATTCTTAGTTTTCCTTGTTTGACTGGCCATTGCCCCATCCCCTACCAAATCACACCTCTTTTTTAGTGTGAGGATGTTACATTCTTAGTTTTCCTTGTTTGACTGGCCATTGCTCCATCCCCTACCAAATCACACCTCTTTTTTAGTGTGAGGATGTTACATTCTTAGTTTTCCTTCTTTGACTGGCCATTGCCCCATCCCCTACCAAATCACACCTCTTTTTTAGTGTGAGGATGTTACATTCTTAGTTTTCCTTGTTTGACTGGCCATTGCCCCATCCCCTACCAAATCACACCTCTTTTTTAGTGTGAGGATGTTACATTCTTAGTTTTCCTTCTTTGACTGGCCATTGCCCCATCCCCTACCAAATCACACCTCTTTTTTAGTGTGAGGATGTTACATTCTTAGTTTTCCTTGTTTGACTGGCCATTGCCCCATCCCCTACCAAATCACACCTCTTTTTTAGTGTGAGGATGTTACATTCTTAGTTTTCCTTGTTTGACTGGCCATTACCCCATCCCCTACCAAATCACACCTCTTTTTTAGTGTGAGGATGTTACATTCTTAGTTTTCCTTGTTTGACTGGCCATTGCCCCATCCCCTACCAAATCACACCTCTTTTTTTTCTCACAACCTTTTATATATTTTTATTATCCCATAACACGAATCAAAGACTGTGTGGTTGCTAACCCCTCCCACCACTCCCACCTCCCAATAATACATCCTGGCTACACCAATAATTGGTTTTAAATGCAGTTTTCTTCTATCTTTCTACCATGTTCTTAATTAAACTCCATTTTATTTTAGCATGTACTTTTATAAATAGATAATGAAGTCTTGCATCTGATTAACATAATGATTAGTAATAACTGCCTCACCTTATTTTTCATAAATCTTGAGAAGATAGTTAATCTGCTGTATTGTCATGATAGGAATGATAATGATGATGATTATAACTCTTTTTTCTCTCATCCATTCTGTAAATAAAGTATTATTTTTCATGAACAGACATAGATGGCTGAAAAAGTAACTTCTTTATTTGACGATTTTATCATAAATAAACAGCACTATCATAAACTTTAACACTACAAGTTAAAAAGGTAACTTTTATAATGAAGGTTTTAATAAAATATCAATCTAAAACTGTTGTCTCATGATCTCGCTTCTCGCATTAACATCAGCGAAGATGATCATGATTATGATGATGATGATGCCATTTTAGTTTTGTTATTTTATATGTTGTATCTATATTCATTTTTGTTTACAATGTATACAAAATGTATTTGAATTGTAGTCTGTTATAAAAAGCTTGCATCTTGCTATAGATGATGTTTGATTATTAAAACAGACATGTATCTGTTTGACTTGTAGGTGTAACAAGCCCATATCTTGCTATAGATGATGTTTGATTATAAAAACAGACATGTATCTATTTGACTTGTAGGTGTAACAAGCCCGTATCTTGTTATAGATGATGTTTGATTATAAAAACAGACATGTATCTGTTTGACTTGTAGGTGTAACAAGCCCATATCTCGCTATAGATGATGTTTGATTATAATGACATGTATTTATTTGACCTGTAGGTTTAAATAGCCCATATCTGACTATAGATGATGTTTGATTATAATGACATGTATCTATTTGACTTGTAGGTGTAACAAGCCCATATCTCGCTATAGATGATGTTTGATTATAATGACATGTATTTATTTGACTTGTAGGTTTAAATAGCCCATATCTGACTATAGATGATGTTTGATTATAATAACATGTATTTATTTGACTTGTAGGTTTAAATAGCCCATATCTGACTATAGATGATGTTTGATTATAATGACATGTATCTATTTGACTTGTAGGTGTAACAAGCCCGTATCTCGCTATTGATGAGGATGTAATGGGTCCAGGAAAACACTACCGCCTCCGTCTACTTGCTAACACTGGGATTACAGAAAAGGATATTTTTACCAACTTCCCACCGTATGGTGGTCAGTGCACTGCAGATCAGGAACTAGGTGTGTATATTTATACATGTATATATTAGTACAAGAGGTCAGGACTAGCTATTGATCAGAGCAGAACATTTTGACAAATTATCTATTATAAACTTCAAAAAGATCCATTATTACAGAAAATTATGCCGCCAAATTTGATAAAATTTGCTACTTTTTTTTTATTTGCCATCGGCAGTTTTGGTGAGTGTCAAAGTCAGCCCTGATAGTTCAATGGATGTCTTTGTAATCATTTAAGAATCATTTGTTACTATAAATATTCTACAGGGTTTAAACTGTCGCTCGCCAAATGCAAATGAAAGTTGAATTTGGCAAATATAATTCATTATTAATTCTAAAAAAACTAATTCAAAAACCGTCTGCCATTCATAGATGTACCGCCATTTTTGCTGTTTAGCTAACTGAAACTTGGAATTGGTTACAGATTTTCTGAACAAATTCTCTAAATTGTTCATATTTTATGGACTTCACCCAATACCCTGTTCTATATTGACCATTATTCTGTTTTTCCCCAGGTGTCTTTGTAATAAGAATCAATATTATCTTATTATTAGTCCCCTACCAGTCCAAACCGGAGGAGATTATAGGTTTCATCTTTGTCTGACTGTCTGTCTGTCTGTCTGTCCATTTGTCTGTCCCACATATAGTTTTCCAGATGTTTTTTCCCCCACAATTAATGCCTCAAGATATTGAGCTGACATTTTTGTATAACTTTATCATGTACTATTACAGATCAAGTTTGACTCATGGTGATTTATTCATTTTTGACAGTTATGGCCCTTGAACTTAGGAGATATGAAAATGTGTTTTAGTTTATTTTTCACAGTGCTTCAAGATATTGAGCTGACATTTTTGTATAACTTTATCATGTACTATTACAGATCAAGTTTGACTCATGGTGATTTATTCATTTTTGACAGTTATGGCCCTTGAACTTAGGAGATATGAAAATGTGTTTTAGTTTATTTTTCACAGTGCTTCAAGATATTGAGCTGAAATTTTTTATAAAACTTTATCATGTACTGTTACAGATCAAGTTTAACATTCATATCGATTTACCGATTATTCACAGTTATGGCCCTTGAAGTTAGGAGACATGAAAATGTGTATGTCCCGGTAGGAGATGTGTATTACTTTAGGAGTACTCTCAGAATGCTTGTTATAAATATATATTGACCATTCTTAATTGTTTTTCCCAGGTATTTTTTAATATTAGGAATCAGTATTATGTTATTATTTTCCTCAGATATTTTTGTAATAGGTATTACAATGACTATTCTTATTTTCTCCAAGTATTTATGCAATAGGTATTACAATGACTATTCTTATTTTCTCCAAGTATTTATGCAATAGGTATTACAATGACTATTCTTATTTTCTCCAGGTATTTTTGTAATAGGTATTACAATGACTATTCTTATTTTCTCCAGGTATTTTTGTAATAGGTATTACAATGACTATTATTATTTTCTTCAGGTATTTTGTAATAGATATTACAATAACTATTATTATTTCCTCCAGGTATTTTTGTAATAGGTATTACAATGATTATTCTTAATTTATCCAGGTATTTTTGTAACAGGTATTACAGTGACTATTATTATTTCCTCCAGGTATTTTTGTAATACATGTAGGTATTACAGTGACTATTATTATTTCCTCTAGGTATGGCATTCTCCACCATGTTCCGGTTCTCCTGTGCTGGCTGGCTGGACGAAGGTGATCGACTGACACGTAATGCTACGTATGATACTCAGTTCATCGTCCCGTTAACCTACACCTTCTCGTACCAAGTCCGGGGATCCAACAGCTCACAGCACGTGTTTTACGAGGTCACGGGCGGAAACATCAGCACCCCAGAAGTCATCTTGAGATCGGGCTACGACAGCCACGACAATGCTATTGATATCTTTGTCACCATCAGGGACAAACTCGGGTCATCCACTATAGCCAGCCTCTTTGTCAGGGTATGCTTACGTTACTAATATGTATAAAGAATCAAACTAGCTCAGTGGAAGCTGTTCTCTGATTGGGTTTTTCTCCCATCCCAATCAGTGTTCCATAACTGGTATATCAAAGGTCATGGCATGTCCTGTCCTGTTTATGGGGAAGTGCATGTGAAAGATCTCTTGCTGCTAATGGAAAAACAGCGGGTTTCTTCTTGGACTACGTGTCAAAATTAACAAATGTTTGGCATCCAATAGCCGATAATTAATAAATCATTTAGCTCTAGTGGTAGCACTAAACAAAACAAGCAAATAGTGTACACACCCACACATTTACTGCTGTAACTCTTGGAATGGATGAGGTATGTAACTGTGTGTGTGTAGGGATGTGTGTAAATGAATGTCAGTGTGTGTGTTTGTGTGTGTGTGCACGCGCATGCAGGGGAGTACACTATACATATGTCAGTGTGTGTGTTTCTGAATGTGTGTGTTTGTGTAACTTATTACCCATATTGGCAGTGAGATGCGGATGAATATATTTTCTATCTTTCTCTAGTTTGGTGACGTCATTGGTTTCCTCGACTGTCAAGTCTTGTTGCTTTTCATTCGTGACGTCATCAGTTTCCTCAGATTTTCATGTCTTGTATATTGTATAGTTTGTGTCATGTAAGAAGTTCAAAGTTTAAGTTTCTAAACTATTTACACTATGGGTAATAAATACAATAACCCACTCGATACTCGGAATTACGGATTATCTGTAATTCCTCGTAACTTGTAAGTTATTGTCTATATAATGCACAGTTGTTATGCAATGCCTGTAATGTATTGATATATATGGCTATATATATATTATTGTGTTTTAGGTTGTTTCAGACCCTGAAGGAAATTTCCTCAAAATATACTCACTGGATCAGTATACGAGATTTGAAACGGAGAAAGACATCACAGCCTTGTTAATCATCAACATGGGTCTAGCTGAACAACTGAACGAGGTATGCTGACTCAGCATTCAATACATATAACATTCTATTATCCATATTACCCATATGGGCAGTGAGTTGGAAGTATCAGCTAATTTATCCATAGTTAAAGAGTTGAAGTTAGAAATGAAATTAGGATCATTCGGTTAGATCACGGGTCCAGACCTACTAGGTGAATATCTTTCCCCGCTGACTTCATGATGTTAGTTTGGTGATGTCATCGGTTTCCTCGACTGTCAAGTCTCTCGTTGATGAGATTTTATTTTAATATTCTGATGTCTCTGTTTGGACTCTATTACAACACTGTTACGGTTATGGTACTTTCAAAAACAGCAGTTATGAATACACTTGTTTTGTAAACAGCTCAGTACGTGATATAGACAAAACATTTAGCTCCACCAGTGTTCAGGTTTTGTTGAAATCGTTTAAGCAATTTGTTCTTGTTAACAATTAAACATGCTCTAAACTAATTTCTGTGTAGTCCATTCACTTCACTCTCTTGCTTACATTTGATTTGTGTACCTAAAGAAAGCTTTTGACATCATTTGACTCCTGAACCCCCTGCACCTGTTTTTAAAGATTGGTGAATGCATCAGAAGTCTAAAGCTGGCTTCTAAAAGACAAGTAGCCATTAATGTGGTAATGCAGGTGTTGATAAATTTTTCTAAAAATTTATTCTTTTGGAGGAAGGGTGTCAGTTTGGGGGTTTTCTTTTCTTTTTTTTGTTGTTGTTCCAACTTTACAAAGTTAAAATGTGAGATATACATGTAGGTATTAAATTTGTGATGGTGGCACTGGCTACTGTGTCAACTTTTGCATTAAAGTATAATGTTAAAGTTCCACAAGTAGATCAGAAACTTGGTTTATAGTCAGTGCTTTAGATTGCACCAAAGCTGAGGCAATAAAAGGGTGTGCACAAAATAAGTATGTCCCTTAATTGGATATAACCACGAAAATAAGTTGAAATGAAAGTATGTCCAAAATGAGTAGCACCAAATTAAGTACAGACATGCTAACCTCAAAACGTTTCACCTCAGAATCAGTGTGACACCCAATCTACTTTGTGCTGGGATGTCATTCAACATCCATTAATTCATTCCATTCCTCAAAATCAATGGAATGTTAAGCTGTAATTAGATCAAAATAACTTGAAATGCATTTCTGAATACGTACAACTCTTTATCAGCTATTATTAAACATTACTGCACTAAAAATACCTTGGTGTGCTCAGAATAGTCAAAAAACCTGTTGTGTCCAAATTATTGAGATCTAAAGCCCTGAGCCCAATTTCACAAAACATCGTAAGCCTAGTTTTGTACGTAAACGTAAATTTACGACTAAACCACAATTCCAATTACTATTATAGTTCAACAAATATAGTTTGAAGAACACATATTTCATTTTCTTTTGTCCTTAAAATACTCCAGCTTCCATAATGATATAATTTTCTGCGTGAAATAGATGCCAAACACGTGTAAATGCACAACCGGTATAACAGAGTAGCAGACGTAAAGTTACGATGTTTAGTGAAATGGACACCTGATAGTTACACCTTTGGATGTTCTTCACATGAAGCTAGTGGACCAAAATATTTTATGGTAGACAAGACATTTAATTCCACTAAATTCTTGTTATTAATTTTTTATTTATTTTTTAATTATTTTTATTTTTATATATATATATAATTATAGTATCATTTGTTCTGTTCTGTTTGATGTTTTTCATTATTGCTGGTTCTCTTGTTACAGATAACAAACAAGCCTGTAATAAATACAGTTCAGGTATGTGTATGTTGAATATACACAATGTAGATTCCTTAGTGTTAGTCATGACACATTTCTAAAACGATATTGATATTAATTGCTGATGGGAATAAACTGTTGCAATTGTTTATTATTTTTAGTTTAGTTTAGGTTAGTTTAGTTTAGTTTAGTTTAGTTTAGTTATTTTGTATTTTTTGTTGGGAAGTAATATTATGTTAAGTTTATTATTTATTAATAATATTTTATCTGTGGTTGCATTAACTTTGACAGTAGGGGACAAAAATGTGTTAACAGTGTTAAATGTGTCTATTCTCTATTGCAGGTAACATTATCCACATCTGAAATGGCTGAGGTATGTGTCTCCTAAATATACAGGTCCATTTTAATCAGTGCAGTGGTGTTTATCATTAATCTTTTGTCTTGGATAAAACAAATGTTAATTAAAGGCAGTTAATGAATGTTTTATTTGATTTTTCAACTGGAAGTATCAGCTAATTTATCCATAGTTAAAGAGTTGAAGTTAGAAATCAAATTAGGATCATTCAGTTAGATCACAGGTCCAGACCTACCAACTACGCTTAGTTGATGTTTGTCATACAAACATTCCTATTAGTATTTTTTTTAAATCAGGTACATTAATGGTATGCAAATACCTTCTTTTTGAATACTTGAGTGAGAGAGAGAGATAGGGAGAGAGAAGCATGCTGGAGAAGCAAGTTCAGCCAAAGAAAATATCTGATTGATGTTGTTTGCGCTTCACATTAAATGAACAAACACATTGGGAACCAACCAAATGGTTTGTGTACATTAGCCCAGGATTTGTCTAATTTTCATCTTCCCGTGCAACATATGTTATCCATGATCCAGTATTTTCCTGTTATTGTTACCTTTCCTTGACTATTGATCAATGAGTAGATGTTTGTCAAACGTTTACACTGCCATTTCTGCAAAGTTTGCCACACACCATTAATTCTTAGTTTAAAAAAATACCCTGATGATAGTGGAGATTAAATCGATATAAGATGAAAGTTGGCATAAGGGTACTGAGATTTCTACACTGAAAAGATCCCCTGTATTAAAAAAAGCAGGTGTCTCAATGGTGCAAAATACATTTTATAGTTAACCACGGTTATAAGGTCAGATTTTCATTAACATGATTTTGCAAGCATTTCCGCGTTTATCGATAAAATGCATTAACACAGCACCTTTCCCATACAGGCAATTCCACGCAAAAAAGTTGATTGCATGATGAGCATTTTTTCGACGTGCAAGTTTTTCATTGCAGTGACGTCATAACATGAAGTGTTTACTTTTGGCTTAAAGTACACCTCGACAATGTAAAATTGTAATGGTTTAAATATCACTGAGTTTTCCACATACTTTTTAAAAAATTTACTATTGTAATGGTATAAACATCACTGAGTTTTCCTAATACTTTTAAACATTTTTACTATTGTAATGGTATAAACATCACTGAGTTTTCCTAATACTTTTAAACATTTTTACTATTGTAATGAACCAGATTACATGTTACTGTTGACAGGGGCGGGATGTAGCCCAGTGGTAAAGCATTCGCTTGATGCACGGTCAGTCTAGGATCAATCCTCATCAGTGGACCCATTGGGCTATTTCTCATTCCAGCCGGTGCTCCACAACTGGTGTAACAAAGGCTGTGGTATGTATTATCCTGTCTGTGGGATGGTGCATATAAAAGATCTCTTGCTGCTAATCAAAAAGAGTAGCCCCATGAAGTGGCGACAGTGGGTTTCCTCTCTCAATATCTGTGTGGTCCTTAACCATATGTCAGAGGCCATATAACCGTAAATAAAATGTGTTGAGTGCGTCGTTAAATAAAACATTTCCTTCCTTGTTACTGTTGATAGCTGAGGACGTCGGTGGTGTCACACGTGGCTGAACACAGTGACTGGATAGAAGATCCTGCCCAAGTGGAGCTAACTCTGGATTTCATCCAACACGTTCTGAAAGAACCATCTCAACTTGAGACAAATACAATCGTAAGCTTTATTATAAAAGGTAACAGAAATTATCCCCAAATTGCTAAACTGTTCCTGCAATAAAAAAAAATAATCATTAAAATGCTTATGGTACAGCTTAGTTACTATCATGGTTATCTTTTGAATCAGCAAACATTTTGGAGTGTGTATGACAGTGCAGTTCCAGAGGAATGATATCTGTAGAGGGTGGGGGAACAATCTCTAATGGGGGGGGGGTCACAGCCTCTAGTCAGAGTTATTAATTAACAATGTGGTTCCTATAGGACAAAGTGGCTCAGACTGTGAGTTAAACTATACAGGTTTGAAAATGTGGAGATCCCAACATTTTTAATAAGAATAATCAACAGGATGTAAGCTGTGCAAGGATTTGCTCTACTTCTGGTGTAGAACTTGGAGTTAGATCAAGTTAATTTTAATGTATAAATGCTATTATTATATAACATTTAGTGAAATATCTTAAAATAAAAGTGTTATCAGTCACTCAATGACTCAATAGTGAAAATTTCACTCTAAAATGTGTTATCTTCACTGTAGAAAGTGTTATCGTCACTGTAAGAAAGCCGGAACTATTTTGCTGCTGGCATTTTAAAAATAAAGGTAAATTGCCAAAAGTTATATAATAAATAGAAAATTTCATGTCTTTTGTCAAATATGATTTATATCTCATCTCATGAAGTTTGCAAACATATCATACTCGTCGCAAAAGCACGACTCGTGAGATATGATTGCAAACTTCACTCAATGAGATATAAATCATATTTGACAAAAAACATGAAATATCCTCTATTTAGTGTTCATTTCTTCAAGGTGGCATTCAAATATTAATTATTTCTCTAGATTGACCCAATTTATGCTTATAACGTATTTGGGGCAGTAACAAAATTAATATATTGCTTAAAGACAAAAAAAGACACTTTTAAACAAAAAAGATAAGAGGTTTTTAAAAATATTTTCCATTTCATTGGTTTTGTTAGCCAGGTAATAAAAGATGAATATATCTGTCAGTGATATGTGATCTGTTTTAACTTCTGGTGGCGAGATCTAACTCAATGAGCTAGTAGAGTGCTCACTGAGGTGCTTAGGCCAGAGGATCGTACCACCGCGGTGGAACTGGCCCTTGACTAGTATATCAAAGGCTGTGGTATGTGCTGTCCTGTCTGTGGGTAAACACACATAACAAATCTTTTGCTATTAATGGAAAAATGTAGCAGATTCCCTCAAAAGACTTCAAGTCAGAATACGTTGGACATAAAATAGCGAATGACGAATGAATCAATGTTCTCTAGTGGAGTTGTTAAACAAAGAAACTTTAACTTTCCTTTGTTTTGTTTTCAGAAAGACCTGATGACCATTTACAGAACTTTAATACAGTCCCTCGACAGAATATTTGATGAATCCACTGACTCTCTCCGTATAAATGCTGTTGGCAAAAGTATCTCACAGCTTTATTCTTAATACTTACTTGTATTTATTAAATCAGTTATAGTCTTATTCAACTTACCGTACTAGCACAACAACAATGCTATACGACCCTGAGTTATAACCTCCACTGCAGAATTGTCTCCCCTTGCCGGATGTATAACCTACACCCGCGCATGGGTAGACCGTATATCCTCGTTTTTGATTCTGCAGTACTCCATTACAGTCGTGTTCGAGTTCTGTAGTAAAAAAATTGTCAAATTGTTTATTAATTTGTAATTTTGTTTTACTCTGTCATACGAGGTCTTTTGGGTGATTTACACAGGGGGTTAATGTCTGACACGGCTTCCTCGGGCTCCAACTGGTTGGTTGTGTGTGCCGAGGGGGGTTGTCTTAAACGACTGCCCCAGTTTGATCAGCATTTGTTATGTCGTTCTTGTTGTTTTGAACGCCAGTGTCATATCTGTGTAAATTGGTACCCCTCCACGTGGGGGAAGGCTAAGAAGCTGTCAAAAGACGCCGAGCGTAAGAGGATGATTAGACGTGAACGGGACGGGCGGAGCACAGTGGCAACCTCCGGGGTCGTGCTCCATACCGATTTGCCGGCAGTCGGCAAGTCAGTGTCCAGTTCAAAGAGCTCGCGGACAAGTGGTAGGCGCAAGGGCGCCTCCTCGTCTGTTCGCCATCTTCATGGTGATACCAGTAAACCCGAAGCGTCGCTTGGTACAGAGGGGGCGCTGTTTCGGCTGAAGCAGGAAAGGTTTCTTCCATGTCGGGCTCCGTTCCACCTGGGGATTTGCTTTTGCCTCCGTCAGTGGAGGCGGCGCCGGTTACGGTTGTAACGGGGGCGTCAGTCGGAGGGAGTGCAGTCATGGCAGGAACGACTGTGTCTCTCAGTTCCAACTCCCATCTTGCTGATGGGGGCAGGGTTATCGGTCCTTCTGTGGAGGGGTCGATTAGCTCTAGAATGAAGTCCGCTTTGCGGCGCCGTTTGTCTCACCAGATTTCTGGTGCAGGGTTGGTCGTGGCGTCCGAGGGCGCCATTTCGGCCAACGCGTCTTTCGGTGATCGAGCCACTTGGCGAAATCGCGAAGTCTCACAACGTTGTCTCAGTCACAGAGCCGGGTGGCGTTGTTTCAGGTGCGACGCCAGTTGTTGGGGCGCCTGTACAGCGTCATCAACTTTTAGATCGTTTGCATGTGGCTACGTCAACTGGGTTGGCTAATCCACACGTGGTACGTTGGGTTCAGAATTCGGCACAGGATTCGTACGTGTACGAATTTCCTGACTGGCCAGTTCAACCGACACCACCAGTCCCATTGTCTGCTTCTGCAGTGATCAGGGAAACTGCAGCTTTCTTGGGTGCGCCTGTGTCTACACCGATGGTCAATCCGGACCTGTCAGATAGGGGTAGAGGTTCCAGGCGTTATCCCTCGACTGCGTGGGCGGAACCTTTCATTCAGGTTTCGGGTTTCGGGTCGCCCTCAGGGGCCGACTCGGGGGGGACTATGTTTCTCTTTTTGAGAATTTCATGGCCTGGCTAGGGGAATCGCCTCCACCAATCCCTCCACCGCCAGGGTTTCCAGCGAGACCGGGGTTGGACCAGTTTGCAGATTCGGCTGGTCCGCATTGTCCTGCCCATGGCGCGTTGTTTGAAAAAATTTCTTCTTCGGAAGAGGATTTTCCCTCCGAATCAGTGTGTGGTTCGGGGGAAGGGTCGGCACCAGGTTCGGTGCTTGACGAGATTCCCAATTTGCCGATTATGATTACCAGGCAGTTCTTGGTTTTGTACGGGAACAGGTCCGACTGGTGTGCGCGGATGCAATTCCATCAGAGGAGGCTGTTCAGTCTTACAAGGGTGTTTCGTTTGGAAACTGGCCTTTAGCGACGGACGCTCTGCGGCAGGAGTTCGGCTTGCCGTTAGCGCACGAGGCGCATGAATCTCTTGCGGAGATTGATGCTTTGATTGCGGGTAGCGATCGTATTTTGGGGGCAGTGGTGGAAGAGTTTCTGGCAGCGTTAGCTACCGGGAAACTTGTCTGCGGCGAAGGTTTTGTCCACGTCTTCGTATAAGACATTGGGAGCTTCCTTCCTTTCACATCCAGCGGTCGTTTCCGCTAGGTTGAAGGCAGACTGCCATCCATCTCCTAATGTCAATATGCCACTCACAGATTTAGAGACTTTGGAGAGGTTATCTAAAGTTCTTTTTCAAGTCAATAACCATTTAGGTACGTTCCTATTTGGATTAGATAAAGCAGTCACGGGTCTTCCACCGATGGCTAAGGGTTGTTTGTTGGCGGCTTCTAAAGCCTCTCATCACGTCGCTCAGCTTGCTGGGCGTGTTTTTGCCAACAGTCTACTTCTGTGTCGGGATCACTACCTGGCGGGACTCAGAGCGTCGGGTGTGGTTAAAACCTACTTTCGTAGTCGCTCAGTAAAGGAAACCTTACTTTTTGGGACCAATTTTAACTTGGTCATGGACCAAGAAGCGGCGAAATTCGTCCCTAACTGCTCGTAAGCGCCAGGCGGCGTCTACTTTTAAGCCTCCACCTGTTAAGAAATCGACTTTTCTTGACAGTTATCAGATCCGTGTGGTGTCTGATTCAGGCGTGCAGTCTGGTAATGCCCGTGGTTCATCGAAACAGGGACGTTTTCGGGGGAAGCCGGCACGTTTTCATGGTTCCGCTCGGGGCAAGGCACCCAGGGGTGGGAAGCGGCCGGGATGAGGGTGCGTGGACAATCGACATCTGCTTACGGAGGTTCCATTAGCAGATCTTCCTGTGGGGGACAGATTGCGCCATTTTGTTCAAAGTTGGCGCGAATTGCCAGATCTGGACCCATGGGTTTTGTCAGTTGTCCGCAACGGATACAGAATTCCATTTTCATCACCCCCTCCACTGACGTCCTCCCCCCGGTTACCTGCAGTACCGCCTGTCGACAAACGAGTACTGGTGGAGAAGATGGTTGTCAAGTTTCTCGACAAGAAAGCCATCCAGGAGGTGGATTTGGGCACTCCAGGATTTTATTCCCATCTGTTCTTCGCCTAGAAGAAGAATGGCGAGTGGCAACCAATTCTAAACCTGAAGCCGCTGAATTCTTATGTCGTTATTCCATCTATGAAGATGGAGATGGTTCAATCTGTTTGCGCTTTGCTTCAGGTGGGGGAATGGGCGGCGTCCATCGATTTGAAGGACGCTTACCTGCATGTTCCAATCCATCGGGATTTTTGGAAGTACTTGCGGTTCCTCTACGACGGCAGAGCTTATGAGTTTCAAGTTCTGCCGTTCGAATTGGCCACAAGCCCTCACGTCTTTACTCGGGTAGTAAAGGCAGTTGTGGGGCGTGTACATCTGTTGGGTATACGGATGCACAATTACCTGGACGATTGGTTAATTTACGGCGGCGTCACAGACAGCATGTCTCATGGGCGTGGAGTTCGTGATCGACATGATTCTCCGATTGGGGTTTATTCCCAATTGGGTCAAGTTGGAATTAGTGTCAATGCAGGTTTTCACTTATCTCGGGGTGGTTTTCAACCTTGTGGAGGCATCCGTTCTTCCGACGGATTCGCGACTTCACAATTTCAGGACGTTGGCGCAACGTCTTCTGGTGGAGCAAAGTGCTGGCGGCGCTGAATGTGCGGTTCAGACGGTTCAAGAGACCACTTCAATGGCATTTGTCCCGAGTGTGGGATGGTCTCAGCTGGGATTTGGTGATACCATTGGGGCCTTGGTTCATTCTTCCGATCCAAGAGTGTCTAGTGGACAAGTGTATGTCCCAGGCCATTCCTTTACACCCACTTTCTCCAGAGTTGGTCCTGTTTACCGATGCTTCCCTCGAGGGGTTCGGTGCACACCTTTTGGATCAACATGTCAGGGGTGTGGACTCCTTCAGAGAGGAGTCGTCACATCAACCTGTTGGAGATGGAAGCAGTGCATCGCGCTTGTCTCCATTTCAGGACTGTTATTCGACATCGTCGAATTTTGTTGAGGTCGGACAACATGTCGGTTGTTGCGTACCTCAATCGGTGGGGAGGCACCAAATCCCTGTCATTGAGTCTTGCGGCTTTGGAGATTCTGGAATGGTGCGACGATTGGGGAGTGGTGTTATCGGCCAAACACATTCCTTAGTCCGTGAACGTCTTGGAGGACGCTTTGAGTCGTCATTCCCCAGTTCAGACAGAGTGGATGTTGCACCAAACGGTGGCTTATCGAGTTCTTCTGTTGTGGGGGAGTCCTCAACTCGATATGTTTGCCACTCGCCTGAACAGTCAGTTGGCCAGTGTTTGTATTGCCGGTACCAGACCCACTGGCACTGGAGTACGATGCGTTGAGCATGGACTGGACGGGACTGGATTTTTATGCCTTTCCCCCTCCGGTTCTGCTTGGTAAGGTTCTGGCAAAGATCAGACAGCAGCCTTGTCGTGTCGCGCTCATAGCCCCAAGTTGGGCAGCTCAAGCCTGGTTTCCTCTGCTCCTGTCACTTTTAGTGCAGGAGCCGGTGCGGTTGCCGTCAGAGACTGTGTCGGACAGAGTGGCATCCGAAGCCGGAGGTTTTCCGACTTCACGCATGGCGGTTGTCGGGGTTTCCCTCCGAAACCGAGGCTTTTCTAAACGGGTTGCTGAGCTCGTCTCCTCTTCGAAGCGCCAGTCTACGGAGAGGGTTTACCAGTGTCACTGGCGCGCTTGGGTTCGTTGGGCGACTGAGAGGGACGTGGATCCCTTGTCGCCTACTGTTAATGACTTAGCTGAGTACTTTCTGGCTCTTGTCCAAGAAAGACAGCTGAAGGTTCAAACAGTGAGAAGTCACCGGTCGTCCATTTTCACTACTCTGAGGCAGTGTGGACGTCAAGATTTCTCAACGAATCTCGTGTTGCATGACTTGCTTAAGTCGTTGCAAAACACGGTTGAGAAGCCTTCCATTTTACCTAAAGGCACTCAAAGGCAAGCCCTACGAGCCTTTGAAATTCACCAGTCTTCGTCATTTGACATGGAAAACTTTGTTTCTGGTCTCACTAGCGGCTTGCCGTCGTATTAGTGAGATTCATGCTTTTTTGCATGATTTGGTGGATTACAATACAGACGGGTCAGTTACATTACGTACTGATCCTGTTTTCGTGGCTAAGAACCAGGTGCCAGTGGAAGAGTTTTCTCCGGCCATCATTCAGTGTTTATCTCGTACGCTTTTTGCGGATAATTCTGATAGACTTCTTTGTCCGGTGCGGGCTTTGAAATTCTATTTGGAGCGTACTAGAAATCTCCGGCAAAACACTAAGAGACTGTTTATCTGTTTCACACGCCAACCAGGAGACATTACGAAGAATGCTTTGTCGAAATGGATTGCTGCAACCATCAAACTGGCATATGAGAAGGCGGGTGATCATGTTCTGCAGAATTTCTCCGTTCGACCTCATGAGATTCGGGCGATTTCTGCTTCCCTTAATTTCCATGATTCTTTTGACATTTTCAAGGTCATGAGTGCGGGGTTTTGGAAAGGTCGACACACGTTTGACTGGTTTTATTTCCGTGATATGGCTGTTGGTCCGGACGGAACTCGGCGGATTCAGTCAGTCATTGCAGGGCAGCAAGTCATTTCGGTGTGCAGGGCCACGAGTAAGGGGCGACCCTTATTTTGCCCGGTCGCTAGCGGTAGTCTTTCTGGGAGATAGTTCTCTACCTCCTGTTGGAGAGTGGGGGGGGGGGGGTGGATGGTTGACTATCTGGGACAGTCGAGTGTCATTTACCATTACTTGGTGTGCGGGTTTCCTCACCTTGTTAACTTGGTTTACTTTTAATTGGGGTTGTAGTTCTTCAATTTAAAAGTCACTTTGACATTTTATACCTCGTATGATGTGGGTTGCTTTTTCACTGTATCATTACTTGAGACGAACACTACTGGTTGAATGGGTAAGTCCTCCTTGTTTTCTTACCTCCTCCCTTTAATGTTAAATTCTCGTGCTTTAATGGTGTTATATCACGTCTTTTATAGCATTGTTGTGGTGCTAGTACGGTAAGTTGAATAAGACTATTAGAATTTTTTTTTCTAATTTTCATTATTATTCATACTTACCTAGTACTAGCACAACAACCGTTACCTCCCACCCACCCCGAGGGAGGTCTTTTTTGATTCAGTCATTCCGGACTTTGAATCAATAATGAGGATATATGGTCTACCCATGCGCGGGTGTAGGTTATACATCCGGCAAGGGGAGATAATTCTGCAGTGGAGGTTATAACGCAGGGTCGTATAGCATTGTTGTTGTGCTAGTACTAGGTAAGTATGAATAATAATGAAAATTAGAAACAAATTTTCTAACTATACTTCTTCTGTCTGTCTGTCTGTCTGTCTGTCTGTCTGTCTGTCCCACTTATAGTTTTCCGGATATGTTTTGCACAATGCCTCAAGATATTGAGCTGAAAGTTTGTATACCGGTATAACTTTATCAAGTACTGTTACAGATCAAGTTTGACTTAAATGGCTATTTACCCATTTTTGACAGTTATGGCCCTTAAACTTGGGAGATATGAAAATTAGCAATGCCTCAAGATATTGTTGTATATAGCTTTAGCATGTACTGTTACAGGTCAAGTTTGACTTTCATGTCGATTAACTCATTTTTCACAGAGTTATGGCCTTGAACTTAAGAGATAAGAAAATTTCTTGGCCTGGTATATGATAATGGAAAAGTTATCCATTTTTATTAATTAGCAAAAAGTACATCTTTAATACTACACAAAATAGACCAGCTGTTACATTGATGCTGTGTTTAAATTAATTATTGGTGTTAAATAATAAGTTAAACTGAATTTGAAATGTATAATTGGGTTGTGTACCAAATAAAAATATTATTAACTCTTTTTTTTTTATCTTGTTTTTAGACATCTTAACTGGATTGATTGACCTGATGTTTATTCTGAGTGAACACACAACCGATTGTCAGACTGACTGTACAAGTCAAAGACAGCTTGTTAGTAGACTAAGTTTGTTCAGCATTGTTTTAAGTTATTTTTACCTACATTAGGGCCATGCTTATAATATTTACAGATGGGGATTCAGCTTCATAATTTAAAGCTTCACTTCAGTTTCCTATATAGTCCATTTGTGTCAAAAAGGAACCAATGAATTGCAGTGCAACTCTATCATGAATAAAGTTAAAATTGATATAATAACATATTATTACATTTTAAACCTATACCAACTCGAATATATTTTTTGGAGGAAAACATTTCCATGTAAATAAAAAAGATTTCTTATCAAATTACCATCAAATTATATAGATTAAATTTCATTTCAATACGAGTGAAAACAAAATGTTAGAACAGCCAATATGTATGCTGTTTCAGAGACTGGAATTTAGCTGTAATCATTAATCCTATATTTCTGGTTTTTAGACTGGAGTTTTGCAGTGTTTATCATGGCTATATTGTGTGATGTAGAGTCAGGAGTTACATTATGGTTATATTAATAAGAGTTAAGACACTTGACTCTATCGTGGCTATATTGCATGTTGCAGAGTCAGGAGTTACATTATGGTTATATTAATAAGAGTTAAGACACTTGACTCTATCGTGGCTATATTGCGTGTTGCAGAGTCAGGAGTTACATTATGGTTATATTAATAAGAGTTAAGACACTTGACTCTATCGTGGCTATATTGCGTGTTGCAGAGTCAGGAGTTACATTATGGTTATATTAATAAGAGTTAAGACACTTGACTCTATCGTGGCTATATTGCGTGTTGCAGAGTCAGGAGTTACATTATGGTTATATTAATAAGAGTTAAGACACTTGACTCTATCGTGGCTATATTGCGTGTTGCAGAGTCAGGAGTTACATTATGGTTATATTAATAAGAGTTAAGACACTTGACTCTATCGTGGCTATATTGCGTGTTGCAGAGTCAGGAGTTACATTATGGTTATATTAATAAGAGTTAAGACACTTGACTCTATCGTGGCTATATTGCGTGTTGCAGAGTCAGGAGTTACATTATGGTTATATTAATAAGAGTTAAGACACTTGACTCTATCGTGGCTATATTGCGTGTTGCAGAGTCAGGAGTTACATTATGGTTATATTAATAAGAGTTAAGACACTTGACTCTATCGTGGCTATATTGCGTGTTGCAGAGTCAGGAGTTACATTATGGTTATATTAATAAGAGTTAAGACACTTGACTCTATCGTGGCTATATTGCGTGTTGCAGAGTCAGGAGTTACATTATGGTTATATTAATAAGAGTTAAGACACGACTCTATCGTGGCTATATTGCGTGTTGCAGAGTCAGGAGTTACATTATGGTTATATTAATAAGAGTTAAGACACTTGACTCTATCGTGGCTATATTGCGTGTTGCAGAGTCAGGAGTTACATTATGGTTATATTAATAAGAGTTAAGACACTTGACTTTATCGTGTAGAGTCAGGAGTTACAGTGGTTATATATTAAGTTTTAAAACTTGACTTTATCATGGCTATATAGCTTGTTGTAGAGTCAGGACTTACTTTATGGTTATATTAATAAAAAAATTTAAAACTTGAGTTTACCATGGCTATCTTGCTTGTTGTAGAGACGGGAGCTGGCATCCATGTTTCGGGATCGCTCCACCTTGGTGAAGATGCTGCTGGAAGGTTACGTACCAGGAGAGGCCCCGGTGGAGATCAGTTCATCAGGAAACAGGTTCAACTATCTCGCAATCCGCATGGATGTTTCAAAGTTGGCGGGTACAGTAATCAGCATCAAGGGAAAAGAAATGGCCAAGATCCCAGACCTGGCATACAAACTGAATCTAGGGAAAGATGAAACTGAAGTAGATGTTGAGGTAATCTTAACAACAAAAACTGAGAAGCATAAATGCAAACTCTTTAAACTAAGTGACATCAAATCAGAATGATGTCATATTTAGTACCGACAAAGTCATTGGTTTATAAGCCTCAAATAATCCAATAATATTGTTTGTTACATCAGTGCATGATAATTTCTCACTAAGACATTATGATTTTTATTTCCCCAGTTATGAGTGTCTGCTGTGATAATAATAATTTATATGTGTGTTTACTGGAGACAACATACCAAACTTATTGTTAATTTTCGTATCTCTCTCATGCTTTAGGTTATCGAGTCTGAGAATCTGGAAGTTGATGATAAATCAGAACAGCAGATTGACACACGGACCACAGCATTCACAATGTACAGCAAGGGGAGACAACTGCCTGTGAACGACTTGACGGAGCCACTAAGTGTTTACGTGCACTCCCCAGTACAGGTGACAACCGTTGAAGCCGATTTGTCCCAAAACAGAACGTACGAGTTCTTCTATATCAAAGTGGTCATCGAAGAGTTAACCTCGGTGGTTGTCGTTAAAGTTTCGCCAGAAGCTGGTAGTAGCCCCGTAGTGGATTCCAAGCCGATATTTGTAAAGAGAAGTGCACCCACAGAGAAAAACTGGGTGACGGGAAGAAACACTCGGGTAAAGCGATTTTTATTGTCTGGTGCTGGATCTGTAGACCAGAACTCGAGCCAAAGCCAGAATGACCCTGTAAACCTGGACCCAATCTTGATTCAGAATGACCCAACAAATCTGGATCCAGGCTTGATTCAAAATGAACCTATAAACCTGGACCCAGCCTTGATTCAAAATGAACCTATAAACCTGGACCCAGCCTTGATTCAAAATGAACCTATAATCGAGAACCAACCCTTGATTCAACGTGAACCTGTAAACCAGAGTCCATCAGAAAACACACAAGTATCGTTTACGTACTATATTTCCTACAATGCTCTTCCCACCAATGAGACATATGATGTTATGGGACGGTTGCCGGAGGATACTTCTACGGATACTGATGATGGTTGGACATTTCAACTCTCCCTGACTACACTTCCAAATACCACACGACCTGCTCTTGATAACTCCAAGGAGAATGCTGTGTACATCACTATCGTCCCAGAGTACAGTAAGTCATTGTGGTTAAATTCAGTGTATTTAGAGACATGATTTGGAACACTTTAATAATGTAGTCCGGTGCATGAAGGGGTTGAAGTTTCAAGGATCAAACCCACCCTCTGCTAAAACAGAATATTCTTTTTTCAATATATTTTCTGGGGGAGCATGCCTCGATCTATAGAAACTTTGCTGGCCACAGTCTATGCCTCCCCCCCACCTCCCCCAGCCTGGTAGTGGCAGTGCATGATATCATTCTCAGCAGTTCATTTTGGTAGGACTTCCTTTGTCATGGTTCTAACATTTTACACATACACATACACATACACATACACATACACATACACATACACATACACATACACATACAAATACACACACACACACACATACACAGTTTTATTGTGCTATTTAAAACAACAACTGCTGTAAAGCTTAATTCCTGTTGATTTGCCTTGATCCCTTACTACTAGCCTCGGTGGCACAGTGGCTAAGCCATCGGACTATAGACTGGTAGGTACAGGTTCGCAGCCCAGTACCGGCTCCAAACCAGAGCGAGTTCTTAAGGGCTCAGTGGGTAGGTGTAAGGCCACTACACCCTCTTCTCTCTCACTAACCACTAACCAACTAACAATTAACCCACTGTCATAGACAGATAGCCGAGGTGTGTGCCCAGGACAGCATGCTTGAACCTTAATTGGATATAAGCACGAAAATAAGTTGAAATGAAATTAATGATCCCTTACTGGGGGCAGGATTTAGCTCAGTCGGTTGAGTGCTCGCTTGAGGTGCTTGCGTCACAGGATCGAATCACCTCAGCAGATCCATTCAGCTGATTGTTTTTTTCTCTCATTCCAACCAGTGCACCACAACTGGACAAAGGCTGTGGTATGTGGGAAAGTGCATATAAAAGATTTTCTCTGATGACTACAAGTCAGAATTACCTAATGTTTGATATCCAATAACCGATGATTAATAAATCAATGTACTGTAGTGGTGCCATTAAACAAAACGTTTAACGTTTGTTTTTCTATTATGTGATAAAAGTACGTTTTTTTTCTTAGCACTAAACAATATGTGAACATTGCCATGTATTTCCCTCATGTACGATTCTAGTTATATCCCTCGTCAAGCAGCTATAACATCTATATATGCTATAGTGAGTTTTTTTGTTTTTTCATAGATATATCTGTGCTGTCGCCTTTGATAAACGTGACAATGTTCTCAGCAGCCTGCTACTACTGGGATGAGAAAAATCTGTGGTCCTCAACTGGTGTCGTGGTGAGTGCAATGTATATGGCAGTTTCATGGCTTCTGCTACAATTTTTTTTTTTTTTTTTTTATTTTTTTTATAATGAAGAGTGAAAGACAGTCATTAATAGAATGTTTAATTATGGAATGGTTTGGCATGCTGTCAGGATGTCAATAACATTTCTACATCTCTATTGCATTATAGATGATTTTGCCAATAGGGGCAGGATTAGGAATCGATTAACTATATGAATGGAGTGAGAGACAACAGGGGCATTGTCAGTAGGGTGCAATACACTGCCAGAAAGAGGTGGTGGGTGCCAGGTCAAGTCCTGTAACGAGTCTCAGAAATCGGGGTATGCCAGTAGGGTGCAATACACTACCAGAAAGAGGTGGTGGGTGTCAGGTCAAGTCCTGTAACGAGTCGGAAATCGGGGTATGCCAGTAGGGTGCAATACACTACCAGAAAGAGGTGGTGGGTGCCAGGTCAAGTCCTGTAACGAGTCGGAAATCGGGGTATGCCAGTAGGGTGCAATACACTACCAAAAAGAGGTGGTGGGTGCCAGGTCAAGTCCTGTAACGAGTCGGAAATCGGGGTATGCCAGTAGGGTGCAATGCACTACCAGAAAGAGGTGGTGGGTGCCAGGTCAAGTCCTGTAACCAGTTTCAGAAATCGGGGTATGCCAGTAGGGTGCAATGCACTACCAGAAAGAGGTGGTGGGTGCCAGG
Source organism: Gigantopelta aegis (assembly GCF_016097555.1). NCBI lineage: Eukaryota > Metazoa > Mollusca > Gastropoda > Neomphalida > Peltospiridae > Gigantopelta > Gigantopelta aegis. Next base: position 68,768,689 of record NC_054706.1, read on the forward strand.
TCAAGTCCTGTAACCAGTCTCAGAAATCGGGGTATGCCAGTAGGGTGCAATGCACTATCAGAAAGATGTGGTGGGTGCCAGGTCAAGTCCTGTAACCAGTCTCAGAAATCGGGGTATGTCAGTAGGGTGCAATACACTACCAGAAAGATGTGGTGGGTGCCAGGTCAAGTCCTGTAACGAGTCGGAAATCGGGGTATGCCAGTAGGGTGCAATACACTACAGATGTGGTGGGTGCCAGGTCAAGTCCTGTAACGAGTCTCAGAAATCGAGGTATGCCAGTAGGGTGCAATGCACTACCAGAAAGAGGTGGTGGGTGCCAGGTCAAGTCCTGTAACAAGTCTCAGAAATCGGGGTATGCCAGTAGGGTGCAATGCACTACCAGAAAGAGGTGGTGGGTGCCAGGTCAAGTCCTGTAACAAGTCTCAGAAATCGGGGTATGCCAGTAGGGTGCAATGCACTACCAGAAAGAGGTGGTGGGTGCCAGGTCAAGTCCTGTAACAAGTCTCAGAAATCGGGGTATGCCAGTAGGGTGCAATACACTACCAGAAAGAGGTGGTGGGTGCCAGGTCAAGTCCTGTAACGAGTCTCAGAAATCAAGGTATGCCAGTAGGGTGCAATGCACTACCAGAAAGAGGTGGTGGGTGCCAGGTCAAGTCCTGTAACGAGTCTCAGAAATCGGGGTATGCCAGTAGGGTGCAATGCACTACCAGAAAGAGGTGGTGGGTGCCAGGTCAAGTCCTGTAACAAGTCTCAGAAATCGGGGTATGCCAGTAGGGTGCAATACACTACCAGAAAGAGGTGGTGGGTGCCAGGTCAAGTCCTGTAACGAGTCTCAGAAATCGAGGTATGCCAGTAGGGTGCAATACACTACCAGAAAGAGGTGGTGGGTGCCAGGTCAAGTCCTGTAACAAGTCTCAGAAATCGGGGTATATCAGTAGGCTGCAATACACTGCCAGAAAGAGGTGGTGGGTGCCAGGTCAAGTCCTGTAACAAGTCTCAGAATATATTATTTCTATTTTGAATACTATGTTTATCATTTTTAACTGGTGTGTCTTTTTCCTCAGTTTGGACCACAAACAAAAACAAATTCTGCTGTGGACTATATTCAATTTTGTTTTCCATGGCTTACTTCTTGCTGTAGACATTTTCTTAATTGCATCAGTTATCAATGTACATGTAAGTTTATGTATCTTTTGTATCTTTTCACTGTGCAGTTTGGACCAAAAACAACATTTGATAAAGTGGAATGCCGGGCCAGTCACGCAACTAACTTTGGAGCGAGTTTCTTCGTGCCCCCCAACACGATTAATTTCAACACGGTGTTTGACAAGTTTGCCAACCTCGCTGACAACGCAGCTGTCTTCTCGACTGTCATCGTGGTCCTCGCTCTTTACTTCATCTTAGTCTTCTTTATGAGGAGACTCGACAAGAAAGACATTGTCAAAGTAAGTGCTGATGAAATTATGTTTAAATTCACAAGAATGAGTCTTCAGTTTTTGGTGCCTCAATTGTGATTGTGATCGGTTTCGAATCTAAACTGATCTTTAGCGAGTGACAAATGAAAATGATGTTAATCACTTTACATACTGTTCTGAGTATTGCTATAACTTTGTATTTTAATCAAGTTCAAAGATAATTTTCAACAACCAAAGTTCTATTTATTCTGTTTAAAACAAAGAATCTATAATGAATTGCATTACAGCAACATTTTAATACAAATTTAACAATGTGAACAGAAAGCCATAAACATGAACTTTTAACTACATGTATTTGACATCAAATTGTGATTATGTCATCTTTAGTACTGATAAGGTCATTGGTGTGTCAGCATCAAATCATCAAATGATATTGTATGTTACATGAAAGCATAATATTTCTCTCGTAGAAATTACTTAAAATATGTTCCCCATTATGAGTGACTGCCGGGGTAGTAAAAGATGATATGTAATGGGGAAAAAAAGGAGTTTGTTTTGTTTAACGACACCACTGGAGCACATTGATTAATTGATCATCAGCTATTGGATGTCAAACATTTGGTAAATCTGGCACGTAGTCATCAGAGGAAACCCGCTACATTTTTCCTAATGCAGCAAGGGATCTTTTATATGCACTTTCCCACAGACAGGAAAGCACATGCCACAGCCTTTGTCCAGTTGTGGTGCACTGGTGGTAACAAGAAAAAACAACAGTCAGCTGAATGGATCCACCGAGGTGATTCGATCCTGTGACATAATCACCTCAAGCAAGCACTCAACCAACTGAGCTAAATCCCGCCCCAATATGTAATGAATGGCTCACGAGAATAAGTCTTCAGTTTGGTGCTTCGTTTTCAAAGTGTTCAGACGTTGAACGAAATTTAAAAAAAATAGTAACTCATGATTGATTGATTCTCTTTTAACACGAGATACATTTCTTCAAAACTGGGAGATTGTTTCAGTCATACATGTAGATATCCTGTGGGACATCTTGGGAGTTGGGATGTGGTGCCTTGTCTATCCACAAAATAGATTTGTGTATAAATATTTTTTAAAAGATGTATGTTATAGGCTTTTCTGGGTTTATCAAACAAAGAAAAGAAAAAGAAAGATGTCTTACTTGTACACATGAACCTCTGTATATAAAGGCCATGCAAGAGATGTGCCTGTTTGAGCAATCCACATATGCAGATTATGCACCTCAATGAATTAACAACGAGACTGACAAGTGGGTACATACACTACAGGCAAGCCATCTTGATCTACCACCAAAACATTGAATTAAAAACTGACTGGAAGTATTTATGACTGAAATATTGAAAAAAGGTTTCAAAATATTTTTTTTTTTTAAACTTGTTGCAAGTAATTAGGACAAATATTGGAGGTGTGGTTTTGGTGTGGCGTTTTTCAGTGGTGTGTGACCCCACTTCTCGACAACCTACCATCAGATGTGTATCACTACCAAGTGACAGTGTTCACGGGAATGGCTCGTAACTGTGGAACCAAGTCTCGGGTCTACGTCGTGCTGGGAGGGGAAGACGAGGATTCTGAAATCAGGTGTTTACTTGATGAAAAGAACCGAGTGAGTCATGTACAGATGTCTATCATCAAGTAATGTATTCTAAAATAGAGATTATGTGTTGAAATTCTATCTTTTCTGTTGTCTATCTTCTCTATTGTCTATCTTCTCTATTGTCTTATTCTCTATTGTCTATCTTCTCTATTGTCTATCTTCTCTGATGTCTATCTTTTAGAGTTTTGATTGCATAGTTCTAAAATTTGGTATTATGATTCTCTGGGGCATTCTTCACAAACTAATGGAGATATATTTTGGAAATATTGTCTATCTGTTTGTCTTCTCTATTGTCTATCTTCTCTGATGTCTATCTTCTCGAATGACTATCTTCTCTATTGTCTATCTTTTAGAGTTTTTACTGCATAGTTCTAAAACTTGGTATTATGATTCTCTGGGTCATTCTTCACAAACTAATGGAGATATATTTTGGAAATATTGTCTATCTTCCCTATTGTCAATCTTCTCTAATGTTGATCTTCTCTATTGTCTATCGTCTCTAATGTCTATCTTCTCTATTGTTTATTTTCTCTATTGTCTATCTTCTCTATTGTCAATCTTCACTATTGTCTATCTTCTCTGATGTCTATCTTCTCTGATGTCTATCTTTTCTATTGTCTGTCTTCTCTATTGTCTGTTTTCTCTAATGTCTATCTTCTCTATTGTCCATCTTCTCTAATGTCTATCTTCTCTATTGTATATCTTTTATAGTTTTTATTGCATAGTTCTAAAACTTGGTATTATGATTCTCTGGGGCATTCTTCACAAACTAATGGAGATATATTTTGGAAATATTGTCAGTCTTCTCTAATGTCGATCTTCTCTATTGTCTATCGTCTCTAATGTCTATCTTCTCTATTGTCTATCTTCTCTATTGTCTATCTTCTCTATTGCCTATCTTCTCTAATGTCTATCTTCTCTGATGTCTATCTTCTATGATGTCTATCTTCTCTATTGTCTGTCTTCTCTAATGTCTATCTTCTCTAATGTCCATCTTCTCTAATGTCCATCTTCTCTATTGTCTATCTTTTAGAGCTTTGATTGCATAGTTCTGAATCTTGGTATTATGATTCTCTGGGGCATTTTTCACACTAATGGAGATATATTTTGGAAAGTTTGAAGTATAAGTATTCTCAGGAGTAATCTTCACAAATTAATAGATAGATATTGTTGAATTTTTTTTTAATTTTAAAAAAATTAATAAAAATTTAACATTAGGTGGTCTTTATAAATTAATAAATTATCTACTAATGACAAAATTGAAAATTAAAGAGCAGAGCTCTATAGGCTAATAGGCTTCTTTTTTCATATAAATTAATGGTTTATTTTATTTGAAATCTACTTCGTTTCAATCATAATTTGTGTTACTACATGTATTAATATTCAATATATTCAATGTGCTCTAGTGGTGTCGATAAACAAAACAAACTTTAACTTTACTATTAATATTCTGAACAGGATTTCACAAGAGGCAGTGTCAACAGTTACATACTCAGTGTTCCGGCATTGCTCGGTCCTTTGATCTTTCTCAGAATATGGCATGATAACTCGGGGAACGGAGTTGATGCCGACTGGTATCTCAACATGGTGGTTGTCAAGGATATTCAGAGAGATGAAAGGTAGCTGTGTGTTCTAGTGTGCGAAATCAAAGAAAATAATTTCATACCAGGAGATCTGGCTTTGATTTTTTTTTTAGGGGAATTATTAATTGCTCCCTTAACATACCATGTAAGATTTGGCAGGACCATTTAAAATGTTAACATTAAATGTATTTAAATATAGCTTTGATACTTAATCATTTTGTAGCACTTTAAAAAAACATTCTTGCTCTTCTTGAATTAGTCTCAGGGTAGTCATACTGTGCTGACAAATGTAAGTACAATTAGAAATTTCCTCTTGGATTGTAGGTGGCATATATCCATATACAGGGTTCTTAATGGTCTTTAAATTCCTTGAAAATCTTTGAATTTGAAAAAATAATTTTTAGGTCTTTGAAAGTCTTTGAATTGTAATAAAAGTCTGTAAAAGTCTTTAAATTCTAATATTGTGTTCATTCTTTTATTTCATTGTTCATTTTTCTTCAATTAACGTTAATATTCTGACCTTCCTTGTGTTGGCATAGCTACATCATAACACAATACTTTTATTTACAAGCTTTAACCTGTCATGATGCATGTAAAAAAACTCATGATGCATGTAAAAAAACAATAATTGCTTGCCATGGGCAGCAACGTAAACGAACTGATTTGGTATTTTTATTGCATTCTATTGTCTTTGACTACTGTGTAAAAATCTTTGAAAATGGTAGGTAAAAGTTTGTTTGGTATTTAAGGCTATGAACCCTGATATAGTAATGGTTAATATCAAAGTTACAGTCCCTATACCTTTTTATGCAAATCCATATTCAGCAAGGTTATCATTTTGTGGGGACACCCGATATAATTAAATAATAATATCCATTGAATGCCCTCAAATGTATACCTATAGTCCATCACATCCTCCTACAAAAATGTTTTTTGTAAATAATTTGAGTTTGGTCTGACGTAAAAAAAAGGAAAAGTGTTTTGGAAATAACAAAAACAAATTTTTGTGTGCAATTTAGAAAACAATCGGCTGAGAAATAAATAACTTGTAGTAAATTTTATAGTATAAAAAAAGGTGTTCCTTGTGGGGACTACAGTCCACCTATCTTATAACATATAAAAACAGAGACTAAAAGCAAAACAGGCTACTTTTACATTGCAAAAGTAAATAAAAATAAAAGGTAATTTTGGTCCATGTAAATGAACCGGGAATGTCACCAACATAATTATATTTCAGGTACGTCTTCCTCTGTGATCGTTGGCTTGCACTGGACAAGGATGATGGTCAGATAGAACGCTTTCTGGGAGTTGCAACCCGTGACGAGCTGGAGGCGTTCTCCCACCTGGTGATGTTCAAGAGCAAACAGGACCTCACCGATGGCCACATCTGGTTCTCCATCCTGTCCCGGCCGACCAAGAGCACATTCACCCGTGTGCAGCGCCTCTCCTGCTGCCTGTCTCTGCTGTTCACCACGATGATCGGCAACGCCATGTGGTACAAGACCACCGAGGGTCTGCAGAACACACAGGAGGTTCACCTGGGGCCCTTCACATTCTCCCCTCAAGAGCTGACCACCAGCATCCTGATGAGTCTTCTCGTCGTGCCCGTTAACCTGGTCATCGTGACGCTCTTCAGAAAGGCAGCACCAAAGAGGCAGACAAAGAAAGACAAAATGGCCATCAAGCCTTATAATGGTGATGGAACTGCAGACAGTACGATGACAGCTGAAGCTGCTGCAGAGATAGAAGAAAGAGCTGTAAGTCCAAGCGCTATTTTCACTGTTGAAAAGAGGAGTCTGTCCACGGAACCAGACGCCAGGTTTGATCGCGAGGACGGGGTTATTAGTGCTGGTAAGACGACGAAGAAGAATGGCTGCATGTTTCCTCACTGGGTTGTTTACATTGCCTGGTTCCTGGTGGCCGTGTCGGTCTTAGTGCCGGCATTCTTCACCATCCTCTACAGCATGGAGTGGGGCTTTGACAAGTCTTCAAAATGGATGACGTCCTTCTTTCTCGGGTTTCTAGAGTCCGTACTGCTCATTCAACCTCTGAAGGTAAACTTTGCTGATTACAGGGATAAGAACCATTAAATCCTTAAAAAAAAATATCAGTTAAAAAAAGATTTAGTTTTTGTCTTAAATATATTGATTTATAAATAATGCAATAATGTAAAGAGTGCACAGGGGTGGATGAAGGATTCTTCTATGGAGGGGTTCAATGTTTGAAAGGGGAATCTACAATATTCAGGGAGGAGATGAAATGCATATCAAAAGGGCACATCATCCTGTCATATGTAGAATTCAGAATTGAAGTATTATGCATTTTTTATATAGCCATCTTCCCTCAGAAATACCAGTCTGAACATCTCCCCCACTAAAAAGGAAAAACATATCATCGCAATTATAAATATAATGCTGGTCATCATTTTTACATTGATATTGTTTTGTTTTTAGATATTGGCTGTGGCCATCGTGTTGACATTGATATTGTTTTGTTTTTAGATATTGGCTGTGGCCATCGTGTTGACATTGATATTGTTTTGTTTTTAGATATTGGCTGTGGCCATCGTGTTGACGTTGATATTGGTTTGTTTTTAGATATTGGCTGTGGCCATCGTGTTGACGTTGATATTGGTTTGTTTTTAGATATTGGCTGTGGCCATCACATTGATATTGTTTGGTTTTTAGATATTGGCTGTGGCCATCATGTTGACATTGATATTGTTTTGTTTTTAGATATTGGCTGTGGCCATCGTGTTGACGTTGATATTGGTTTGTTTTTAGATATTGGCTGTGGCCATCGTGTTGACGTTGATATTGGTTTGTTTTTAGATATTGGCTGTGGCCATCACATTGATATTGTTTGGTTTTTAGATATTGGCTGTGGCCATCATGTTGACATTGATATTGTTTGGTTTTTAGATATTGGCTGTGGCCATCGTGTTGACATTGATATTGTTTGGTTTTTAGATATTGGCTGTGGCCATCGTGTTGACATTGATATTGTTTGGTTTTTAGATATTGGCTGTGGCCATCACATTGATTGATATTGTTTGGTTTTTAGATATTGGCTGTGGCCATCGTGTTGACATTGATATTGTTTGGTTTTTAGATATTGGCTGTGGCCATCATGTTGACATTGATATTGTTTGGTTTTTAGATATTGGCTGTGGCCATCGTGTTGACGTTGATATTGGTTTGTTTTTAGATATTGGCTGTGGCCATCGTGTTGACGTTGATATTGGTTTGTTTTTAGATATTGGCTGTGGCCATCACATTGATATTGTTTGGTTTTTAGATATTGGCTGTGGCCATCGTGTTGACATTGATATTGTTTGGTTTTTAGATATTGGCTGTGGCCATCGTGTTGACGTTGATATTGGTTTGTTTTTAGATATTGGCTGTGGCCATCGTGTTGACGTTGATATTGGTTTGTTTTTAGATATTGGCTGTGGCCATCACATTGATATTGTTTGGTTTTTAGATATTGGCTGTGGCCATCATGTTGACATTGATATTGTTTGGTTTTTAGATATTGGCTCTGGCCATCGTGTTGACGTTGATATTGGTTTGTTTTTAGATATTGGCTGTGGCCATCACATTGATATTGTTTGGTTTTTAGATATTGGCTGTGGCCATCGTGTTGACATTGATATTGTTTTGTTTTTAGATATTGGCTGTGGCCATCATATTGACATTGATATTTCGCAAAGCTGAACATGGTGAGGAGGAGACTACTGGATTTACAAAGACTGATATCATCGCAGGCATGCAGAGAACTGTCAAACCAAGACCTCACTCGGGGTACATTCATTCAGTCAAAGCAGGTATTTGTAACAAATTAATCACTTTCTACTCAACAGATTTGAACAAGGAACTTTCTTTCGGCACTTTTCAAATTTGAAGATTTACTATTAAAAGATGGCTTCGGTAACTGTTATCAGTAGTTAAAGAAAGTAGGCAAGAAATTGCTTTAATTGCTATGAGTAAATCTGTTGGTTTTTTCTTCTCGAACACAACTTGACCTATTAATCATTCCAATCATGCTCCTGTTTAGTGTACTGATCCAAACATCCCAACATGATCTGTGCTTTGTAGTTCAATATGTTTGGATCATTCCAATCATGCTCCTGTTTAGTGTACTGATCCAAACATCCCAACATGATCTGTGCTTTGTAGTTAAATATGTTTTCTTTTCTTCTTCCATTATTTTACACATTTTATTTCCACAGTTCATAGGAGACCATATGTTGAAAATCCCCCTGATATTAAAAGTGTGAACCAAGCTCGAGATTACAGAAAGAAACAGAATCGACTGGTCGCCATCTTTAAGGAGATTGGTGCATATGTCTTCTACTTGACAGTCATAGCCATCCTCTGTTTTGAAAGCCGAGACACAAAGTCATTTCAGATGGTTGAGACAATGAACAACATGTTTGTGAGAAAAACAAAAACCATGAGTGCTGGTTTTAATGAGGTAAGTTTTTGTTCATTCAGTAGCATTATTAAAATGTTTGTGACCGTTATTAATAGAGGTTTAATAGGGTTAGGCTTTAAATCTTTCTAATTTTGGCAGTGTGAGGGAATGAGTTGTTTCTTGTTTTTGGTTTTTTAAGTACACCATTGTAATTAACAGATGGGTGCCAACCAAGCCTTCATCTGCTGAAGGGTTGTAGATATTTAGAAATGTGTTTCAAGTTAGTTTGTAAGGTTCTAAAGATTCAATGTTTTAGTGGTTTTGTTGTCTATTGATTTAGTAGTCCACATGTTTAATTGATTGAAACATATTTTATTGCATATAAAAACAAATGGATTGGGCACACATCATTTGCTTTGATACTCTTGCATATTTTGGAGGCATGCTTATTTTGGGTAAAGTTCTGATGCATATCTTTCATGAAGTGAATATTATTTAGTTGTTGCTACTTTAATGCTGATATTTTTTTCATATCTCTGCAGATCAAGTCATTTGAATCTTTCTGGAACTGGACATTTGACAGGCTGCTTCCTAACCTGTATGCTCAGACGTTTTACAACAATAACAGCCTGCCTGGAAGTGACGTGATGTTTTTATCCGATCTTGTCCACTACCGGATCGGCCAGCCAAGACTCCGACAGCACAGAGTTCTACAAGGTATGATGTCAGATATCTTTAAACCTTTATTCAAAGTTCACAGTTATAAATTTCATTTTGCTTTTAGTGATGTATAAGTTACACATATTATTATGTTACTGTGTGTTACATTTTACTAAAACTATTCTATTCAAACATTTATTCAAAGTTTTCCATTAACCTCGGTTTGCTTTTAACAATATACGAGTTAAGCCCAATGTTACTGAGAAGCAGTATGTTATTGCTGATAACTTCCTACTAAAGCCATTTCAAACATATATTTTAACACTGCATGAGAAAATACTGATATCCTTAGGAGAAGAAATCCAAACAGAAAGACATGCAGTGATGTTCCCGGATGATTTGGTAATAAACAGACAGAAGCCCCATACCAGTTGTTTTGCCATGTTATTTATTGCACAAGTTTATAGTGAGCAATAATATTATACCACAAGACCACATAGCGGTCAGTTTGTATAAATCTTGCACACTATAAATAAGTGCAATAAATAACATGGCAAAACAACTAGTATGTGGTTTTGAAAAATTATTGCTTGGCCAGAATGTCTTTATTACTGTAGTAAAATTAAATGGGTATGTAATAAAAAGGAATAGTTTTTAAAAAGCAGGTGGTACTGTATATCGCTGTGTATTAACCGACTTTTTATGCCTCTAAATACTACCAAGAGAAGAGGGGTTGGCCAATACACAACAAAAAATGTCTTCAGAAAATACAATAAAATATCAGTGTGTACGGAAATACGATACCAACGAAAACTTGTTAGTCAATCTAGGCTTCAAAACCTTCACGTTGTTATTTAAAACTACATTCCCTGGAATATTTTTATTATTTAAGCATATAGAACAGAAAATCCAATTACTTTCAGTGCATATATGACACCGCACTGGTTTCACTACGCTGGCTTATCCAGGTCAAAAACAAAGCCAGTATTTTGAAAGTGGGACACTTTTGACGGGCTCATACTGATCTCGGTTTTCATTGGCTTATCACAAGGATAGAAGTCGCCAACAAGAGATCACTTGAGATTTCGCAGTTTTTGAACAAATTTAACTGTCTTGATTGAGGGGTTGTCTCATATCTCCAAAACATATTTATATCCATAGAGGTATGGTACAATGCTTTTCCAGGGGTCGGTGGGTGGGGGATTTGCCTTTAAATTTTCACAGTGGCCAGCTGTTGGCATACGTGTTACATGTAAGGGGGTGTTACTAATTACGTAACACTCTAGGGGTAGAGGAAGAGGTACTGTGTTCGATTTACGTAACATTTTTCAAGACTATATGTTATTTTTATTCATTACTTAGACCTAAAAAGGTGTTTTTTGGGAATGCGTGGTCAGTCTAGGATCGATCCCCATCGGCGGGTATACAAAAAGACCATGGTATGTGATATCCTGCCTGTGGGATGGTACCGTGCTAAAAACAAATGTAGCGGGTTTCCAAGGTACGTGTGCAGGGATTTCAGCGGGGTTGGGGTTATAGACTGTGTTGAGCAAAGTTTATATGGGGCCATGCTCCCCCAAAAAATACATTTCAATTTTTTTTAAGCTTGGGCAAGTAAGGGTTTCGACCTCCAATACCCTCCCCCTGCACATGCACCCGATTCCTCTAAGATTATATGTCAAAATTACCAAATGTTAGACATCCAATAGCAGATGGAAGGAAGGATAGGATATGTTTTATTTAACGACGCACTCCACATTTTATTTACAGTTGTATGGGGTCGGATGATTATTAAATCAGTATGCTTTAGGCCTATATTTGATGTCGTTAAACAACACCCCACCCCTACCCCCCCCAGCTTTACCCTTTCTAAACAAAATAATATTTATTTGAATTTGTTGATTTTAACATAAAATTAAGAAGTGAAAACGTTCATTGTCTACTTTAGTATATTTTATTTTAAAAATATATACATGATTAATGTGTTACTAGTATACAAACTAAACTTTGAAAGTTCTAGTAACACTTTATAAAGTATCAATTCTGAAATAGGAAGGTACGACTGTCAATAATACGTTGTCAAGATCAAACCAGTTTTAACTAAAGACTAGTACCGTATCCTCAACCGAACGTTCTTCGTACACGCAAGATTTCTATTTTAATTTTTTGAGACAAACCCTACAATTTGAAATTGGCAAACGCACGTGTTAACTGAAACTGACAACAGGCTTTTGTGCTTTGCCGAGCTATGGTGGCACAGGCAACGAATCAAGCATATACGTTTGACGATATCCGTTCACAGCGAACACACACGACTTTAAAGTGCATTTGAGCTTGTATTTCACATTTGTACATGATGTTATAATATGGTAACCAGAGAATGTAACTTCAACCAGTATTTTTACCTATCGTGCGTGTTAAATGATATTTACACTGCTGTATAAAAGTGAAACTACATTTATCAGCAGCTAGCGATGCCCATGTGATTCAATTGAGAAATAAAAAAACACAACAACGTTGTCCCACATTTGGAGATTTTTTTCATAAATAGTGTTTGTACATTATACTGTTCACCAAAACATTCCAGCGATTGACCGACATTATCTCGATTAAATATATCTATATTTTTGCCTGTTTCAATTACGTCAAAGCTGAGTCGGCCTATACGTCATACCAGCCTTTTTGTACCAGATACTGAGGGACAATCTAAGGGGTCGGCTTATCCACAGTCGGCTAATACACGGTGATATACGATATACGGTAGTTGTTAAACATTTTGTCAAAACTAATATTGGCGAACTATACCAGTGAGGTATATATTAAAATGAAATTGATGAATCATACATCGCAAAATCTTCAATATTTTTCTGTGAATATTTTCAGACACCTGCACCGTTCCTCCACCATTTTCCTCTGTGATCAGGAAATGTTTTGGTGATTATGGACTCTCCACCTACGACAGCACCGACTATGATGTAGGATGGCTGCCCTTGAACACCTCATCCTCCACAGCAGCATCAGAACCATGGATCTACAAATCTGTGCTGGAACTGTCGGGGGCACCCAGTGTTGGCATATTTGCCACGTACAGTGGAGGTGGATACGTGGCTGCGCTTGGCAATGACCTCAGCACAGCACAGAGTGTCATACAGGACCTCAAGGACAACCAGTGGCTAGATCGGCAGACGAAAGCCTTGTTCCTGGAGGTTAATGTCTACAACCCATTTGTGAATCTGTTCTGCTCCATATCCCTGTTGCTGGAGGTTCCTCCGTCAGGGAGTTCCATTCCATTCCAGCAGATCTCTCCCCTAAGGCTGTACCGGTATATCGGACCCAGCGCTCTGTTCATCATCATCGTGGATCTGATCTTTGTGGCGTTCACCGTCTACTTCATGGTGATGATCTACCGGGATCTGAAGACTCAAGGCCGGGCATACTTCAGACAGTTCTGGAACTGTATCGAGATCCTCAACATCACCACGGCGATCATCATGTGCGCCTTCTATGGAGTCCATCACATCTTGACCAGTCTGGCACTTGGCACCTTGAAGAAAAACCCTGGTAAGGAAGATGATTCGTTGGTGTATCATGTTTGAAAAACTCATTTGACAGCTATAATGACTTGTTTAATTGAGCAACACCTTAGTAATACTTCATTTTAAACATAATAAATTAAATAAATAAAATTTTAACAAAATAAATGTGAACATAAAATTGTGATGGACTTTACCAAGGCCAAAATTACCTTTTTATTTTTGTTTACTTTAACAATGTAAAATCAGCCTTTTTTTGCTGTTGTCTCTGCTTTGAGCCTTGTCTGATTTCTGATAATCCAGGAGTTCAAACTGACTGGCAACTGAGATGGAATCGAGTGGTTTTTTTTTTTTTTATGAGTCATGAGTTTCATGGCTTGAGCCATTCTTGTTTCAGAAATCTTTATCAGTTTCCACCAACTCTTCTAACAGTGAAATACTTTATATTAGGAACATTTACAATTTCCACCAACTCATCTAACATTAAAATACTTCATTTCAGGAACATTCATCAATTTCCACCAGCTCATCTAACATTGAAATACTTTGTTTCAGGAACATTCATCAATTTCCACCAACTCATCTAACATTGAAATACTTTGTTTCAGGAATGTTTGTCAATTTCTACCAACTCATTTAACATTTAAATATTTTGTTTCAGGAACGTTTATCAACTTCCAGCGGATTGTCCTGTGGGACGATGTGTTCACCTTCACTCAAGGCTTCCTGCTCTTCTTCTCCATGCTGAAACTTCTCCGCCTGATCCGCTTCAACGCCAAGATCGCCCAGCTGTCGACGACGCTCAAGCGAGCCGTAGGGCCACTCTTCAACTTCTTCATTGTGTTCAGCATCGTGTTCTTCGCCTTCGTGCAGTTCGGCTTCCTGGTGTTCGGCACGCTGAACTACGAGTACGCAACGTTCATCACGGCCACCGAGACGGTGTTCTCCATGCTGCTCATGAAGGTGAACATCGACTCCCTGATGCAGGTGGACGCCGTCCTGGCTCCCCTCTTCCTATTCCTCTTCATCCTCATCACCGTCTTCATCCTGCTCAACATGCTGCTCAGCATACTCAACGACATCTTCAGCACCGTGCGTGCCGACAAGAACTGTCGACCGGATGATCCAGCGATGGTCGACTTCATGATGAGCGAGTTCAAGAGGCTGATTGGAGTTACACAGAAATATAAAGGTAAATAGAATGTAATATTACTCACAAATTTATAAGTATTCTAATACAACTGGCATATAAGCCTTTTTTTTCACTGGTTAATTCTCGTGATAAATCGGACAATATATGTACGTGAGAGTGGGTAAAGCGTTCGCGATGGCGTGTTCGGTTTGGGATCAATCCCCGTCGGTGGGCCCATTGGTGTATCAAAGGCCATGGTATGTGCTATCCTGTCTGGGATGGTGCATATAAAAGATCCCTTGCTACTAATGGAAAAATGTAGCGGTTTTCCTCTCTATGACTGTCAAAATGACCATATGTTTGACATCCAATAGCTGACGATTCATAAATCAATGTGCTCTAGGTATGTCGTTAAACACATACATATATATGTATGCTGTTGTGGGCAACCAGAATTTACCGCGACAAAATTCCAAGAATGTGTCCGATATGCTATAATTTAGCCTCATGTGTGGTGTTTTCGTTAATATATTAATTTTTGCGTTTTCCATATATTTAATTCAAAGTTTGTAATAAATCCTTATAGTTAACAACAAAACACATTGATATTATCCCCTAAATATATAAATAAAGTTAAAATTTGTTTTATTTAACGACACCACTAGAGCACATTGATTTATTAATCATTGGCTGTAGGATATGTCAAACATTTGGTAAGTTTGACTAGATATAGTCTTAGAGAGGACACTCGCTTCATTTTGACTAGATACAGTCTTAGAGAGGACACTCGCTTAATTTTTCCATTAGTAGTAGGGATTTTTTTTATATATATATATATATATACTGTTGTCTGCACTATCCCACAGACAGGATAGCACATATACCACATCCTGACATTCCAGTCGTGGTGCACTGGCTGGAATGAAAAATAGCCCAATGGGTCCACCAACGGGGATTGATCCTAGACCGATCACGCAACAAGCGAGAGCTTTACCACTGGGCTACCTCCCACCTCCATATTAGGTTTAAAAGACAAGTTATATAGGATTAAAAGACCAATGTAAATGGGTGTGATCTGTATTACTTTCAGTGCATTACATGTATATGCACAGCATGTTACCACAAATAATTTGAAAACTGACTCTTACCATATATTTCCAGCCAGTGCTCCACAACTGGTGTAACAAAGGCCGTGGTATGTACTATCCTGTTTGTGGGATGGTGCATATAAAAGATCCCTTGCTGCTAATCGAAAAAGAGCCATTGAAGTGGCGACAGGTCTCCTCCCTCAATATCTGTGTGGTCCTTAACCATATGTCCGACACCATATAATACTTAAATAAAATGTGTTGAGTGCATCATGAAATAAAACATGTTCAAGATATTTTGGTTTTGTACCAAAGTGTTTTTGGAAACAAATTGTCTTTAAAGATGTCTTTGTCATTTGAATTCATTACAAGAAGAAGATGATCCAATATTATTGAATTTAATTTTTTTAATTTTTTTATTTAATCTAACAAAAATTAAATTGTTTCAGGAAAACGCAGACAAAGACAAAAAACTCGACCTGTCCCGGCCATTTTAACCCCTTTAGAACGATGGCTTGAAGCAGAGAAGAACCCCAAGAAGGAAATCTCATGGTTGAATCCTGAAACTGAACTGTCGTCACCGTTCAATAAGAAGTCACACAATGCTTACATTTTCTTAAGGTCTTTACGCACAAAGATAGATCCAAAGGACACAGGTAAAACTGAAGACAAAGCAGAAACTGAGGACAAACTGTCTTAGTATAATCACAGACAGCAGCACAGTATAACACACAGAAAATAGAAAACACTTAAAATAGTGGCCATGTGTTAAGTTAGTAACCATTTAAAACAGTCGCCATGTGTTAAGTTAGTGACCACGTGTTAAATTAATCAGCTAAAAGACATATAGTTGAATCCTGTTGGCTCTAACCCTATCTGTGCTCGAGAAAGTGTTCGACCCATCGGGTTTGACCTAACCATTCGGTTAGTGTAACTTGGGACTTTGTTTTTGGTTCAAGCATTGCGATATGTATATATATTTATGGTTAATCAAGTAAAATGTGTCATTTTGTTGTTAGATACCAACTCACAAAGTGTGCTTATTATAAATGTGAAAAGCATGACAACTCCATGTATATATTAAAACAAAACTGGAGGCTTTTATCTTATGGTTTTTGTCTCGCCACTACGAAGTTAAAAGGCAAGATGTATATGTAGGTATTACTTTTCTGACGTCAGTGGTGACAACGATGGTGTCAACTCGCGTCAAAGTTTCACATTAAAGTTCTGTGTTTAGATCAGTTTCTAACAAACTAAATCCAAGGTCAATGAAACTTGGTTTATAGTTGCACCAAAAACATTTCTGGTAGGCTAGACACATAGTTCTGCAGAAGTCTTGTTTTAATATATTCTGTCTTGTGAAATAGAATACTATTCTCTTGGGTGTGGAATCCTGAATATAAACAGCTGCTAACACAAGAAAAATATTAGACATTAAATAATTTGTTATTAAAATTGTATTATGTTTTATTTTATTTTGTGCAACAAAACCAATGTTAATGTTTCTTCTGTTATTAATTGTGGCTTAATACTGAAGTCCAGTTAACAGATCCTATAACTATATGTACCATGTTAAATTAAGTAGTAAAAATTAATAAACAGTACGGTAGTTGTGTCTTACTTTAACTTTTCTAAACACCATGTTTAACAGATCCTATCAATTATTCATGTTAAAACATTTAAGTTAAAAGTAAACGTAGGATGAGTGCAATAAGTAGCCAGCGAAAACATATGTGAAGTTCTGTATTTATTACATACCTTCTTTTATGTTTTACAAAAACGGTTTTTAATTTAACGTGGTAACAACACTTTCTTAAATCTATAATCAAAACACCTTTCATGGATTTGCTTAACGTTAAGAATCTTACTCTACAGCAGCCTTGTGTAATGTTTCAAATATGATGTGACATAATTTGTAAATCATATATGACGGCAGTAAATAAAAGGCGCTAACTGCAGTAAAAATAAAAAGGGAATTCCCCATTTAAAAGTTACGGTCCAGATCGCACATATGTGCAACACAGTAAATTTATCATAGTTTCAAAATGTCTTTACTACTATAGTAAGATTGAATAGGTATGTAATAAAAATAGATATCTAAATACTTACAGATTAAAAGAATCTACATGGTACTACACATAATATACCTTTTGTTTGTATATCAAAAGAATTTATCCATTTCTATGTAACTTGATGTAACTATATACAACTATATACTGTTTGTGATAAAGACAATAATCCTCAACTTGGTGCATATATGTAGTTATTATCCATTTAAAATTATTTTGCCACCTTAAATTTTGCAATTATGAGACAAAATAATGGATTTGTTAGAACTTTTTGATTATGAGATGACAAATTTACCTCCTGTGATTTTTTTATTATGAAATGACAAATTTACCTCCTGTGATTCTGTGTTTTGCTGTATGCAGTTAAAACCTGTTCACTGATCTGTATTTTACAAATACTTGTTGCTGTTACAGTGTAATAAATTATATGCAAATGGATTTTTGTTTTTATTTTACAAATTGTGATCAACTGTACTAGTAAAACCATAATTTTCATCAGCATCTGCCTACTTGTACATTATATATGGTATGTCGTAAAATGTCCCCATTAATACAAGTATTTGAACACCACATGACTTCTGATTTTTGTAAGAACTGGAATCTTTTTCTCTTTTTTTTTGTGCTCCTGGAAGATACAGCTCAAATATGTCCTGCTATTTCACCGTTTGATAATCATTCAGAAAGATGAATCAATAAATGTTTATCATATATGAAACATTTTAACATTTCTTAATTGTAATTGCAAATCATCTTAACACTGTAACCATTTGCCGAGCAGCTATTCCGCTTGGGCAGGATAAAGCCAATATTGTGATACCAGTTGTTGTTGTACATGTATGTAGTAGTATGTCCCAGACAAGTATTATTTTTAATGCGTGAAAAGCAGGTCGTAGTGACCCAGTTTTGGTATATGACACATCCCAATCCCAAAATGTCAATGCATGCAAGTTTTAATGATCACACAGGAATTGATAAGGAAGATATGGTCGAAAACTAAAACTTTACAGATGGACAGACTGACTGACGGACATAATACAACCTGTCAACGATGGGCATTTTAAAATAAAACAACACAGAATAAAATACACAGTAGGGAAATGGAGGATAATAAACAATTTACCAGTTATCGAATATATGTCCCAAGTGAAAATTATTTCACGAAGAACATAAATTTTATAATAATTGGTACCAAGTTTTTAATTCTATTTATTACCCCCAGCTATTTTTTTTTTCTAAAAGCCTTTATTTTTTATATACATGGCCTACACATACATATATACTGATGGAAAGAAATAAGGGAACACATCAAATTGTAGACCAAATTTAATTCACAACTAGCATAATATTTTAGTATTTTATACCAAGTTGTAATGTGGGATTGAATGTCTGTAGTGTTGAATGTGCTGCCTATATGTTCCCAGTCAATTTCTGACAATATAAATTGATTTTTAATGCAGTCATTATTTCTTGTTACTATCCGTGTGATCCTTTATTTCTTTCTATCAGTATATGTAGTTCGATGTAAACCACTTTAAACAATGTTTCTGAGTATTGCTATAACTTTGTATTGTAATCACGTTCACAAATAAGTTTTCAAAAAGCAAAGTTCTATAATAATATATTGTTAAAATATTTTACATGAATTGCATTAAACTGACATTTTATTACAAATTTAACACTGAAAACAGAAAGCCATAAAGGCAAACTCTTCAAACTACATGACGTGATTTTGTGTGTTTGCCAAATCGTGATGACATTATATTTAGTATCGACAAAGTCAGTGGTTTGTAAGCGTCAAATTATCTAATAGTATTGTACGTTACACCAATGCAGAATATTTCTCACCGATAAAATATCAAAAATATTTTCCCTGTTATCAGTAGCCTAACCCTGAGGTAATAAGGATATAAAACTACATCTCTTACAACTGTATAATTATTTTCTAAATTTGGACTAGATGATGATCTTCAAAATGGTACACTCTTGACATGACAACATATATACTCTTCAAAAGAAGAAACGCAAAACCACATTGTCGTAACATTTGGAGAATTGATTTAATTATTGAATGGCGAGTCCGATAATTACCAAATGTTGCAGGATTGTTCACAATTCACTCTAGTCCATTGTGAGTAAGTGATAGGACACACCACCAAGGTCAAGGTAATCTGGAGTCAATACTGGGTGTGGTCTCCGCGTGTGTTGACAACTGCCTGGCACCGCCTGCCCATTGAAGCAACCAGAGTACGGATGACGTCCCGGGGGATGGTGGCCCACTCGGCCTGCAAGGCTGCTGCCAGCTCGGGCAGGGTCTGGGGCTGTGGTTGTCGCTGTCGGAGGCGTCGGTCCAACTCGTCCCATAGATGCTCAATTGGGTTCAAATCCGGTGATATCGATGGCCAAGGAAGGACATTAATGTTGTTCTGTAGGAAAGCCGTTGTGAGACCTGCTGTGTGAGGCCTGGCGTTGTCATGTTGGAACACTGCGTTGGCGTTGGCCATAACTGGAACGATGTGTGGCCGGAGGATCTGGTCAATGTAGCCCTGTGCATTCAGGTTGCCCTGCACGTGGACCAGGTCAGTTCTGCCAGTGTGTGAGATGGC
This sequence comes from Gigantopelta aegis, assembly GCF_016097555.1. Classification (NCBI taxonomy): domain Eukaryota; kingdom Metazoa; phylum Mollusca; class Gastropoda; order Neomphalida; family Peltospiridae; genus Gigantopelta; species Gigantopelta aegis. The sequence continues at coordinate 68,788,821 of NC_054706.1, forward strand.
TGCCCACACCATGACACAACCCCCGCCGAATCTGTCCACTTCCTGCACGCAGTTTGCCGCATAACGTTCACCACGACGCCTATACACGCGACATCTTCCATCATGACGTCGGAGCAGAAATCGGGACTCGTCACTGAACCACACCTGTCTCCATCGCAGTTGAGGCCATTGTCGATGAATCTGGCACCACTGCAGTCGGAGTCGACGGTGTTGTGGTGTTAAGATGACACCTCGAACTGGACGTCTGGCACGAATTCCTACCTCACGTAGGCGGTTCCGTACGGTCTGGTCGGATATCCTGCGCAAACCTGGTATTGCTGCGGCTGTGGAGGTGGCAGTAGTCAATCGTTCCCGAAGGTGGCGTACCCGGATGTAGCGGTCCTGCCCGGGGGTAGTGACCCGTGGTCGACCGGATCTAGGGAGGTCACGTGTTGATCCATGTTGCTGGTAACGGTCCCACAGTCTGGAGATGGTGCTTGGGGACACATGGAATGCCCTGGCAACGGCCGTTCTGGATTCGCCTGCGTCTAGTCGGCCGATGGCATTGTTTCTCTGCGGTTCACTGATACGTGGCATGTCCTGGATTGTCAACTGTCGGCCAGATACAGAGGCCAGGCAAGCGAACACCCTGCACTTTTATACTGTCGGTGTTCATGTTGCACGTGCAGACAACGCACGTGCAGTGGTGACATGGTTTGCACGTGGCTGCGTTTTTGCGAATATTCACATTTTGGAACTTTATTGTACAGTAGCTGCGTTTTATCGAATGTAACCGTGGGAATGTGTTTGGGACATGCAATGACCTTATATTCACAAAGCATGAACCGGTAGGAAACATAAAATCGGAGTTATAACCCATTTGTACCCTTCAAACACTACAATAGGAAATAATAATGTAGGTTACACCCCTGACATTTGAGGGTCATTGATATCATTGGTGCATCAAACATGCAGAAATGTATAAACAAACATTGTTAACACATACATGTAGGGCAAATACAATTTTTGGCTTTTGACAAAAACATCGCTGAGTAACAACAAAATTTGTTGCGGTTTTTTTTTACCTGTTTTCAAAAGAAGCAGAGATATTTTAGGACCCGTTTCTCGATCTTCAGAATGCAATATATCCATTTGGGTTTTTTTAATGAGTGAAGAGTTTTCACAACACTGAAGAAAAGTGAAAACTTAAATTAGTTTATTAGTCGTGTATGTATGTAGATATTTCAAAGTGAAAATAACATACTGACAGCTTGTCAGTACAGTACATTAGCATGCAGGTAGTGACTTGCACGTGCTAAGCGACATACAATGTATGTTACATAAAACGTGCATTTTTATTCATTTATTCTTATTTGTAGTTTGTTTTATTTTCCTGTGTCTTGTAAAAAGATTAAACATTTGCCTTTCGTGTCAACCTTACGAACGTCTCAAAAGGGGGGGGGGGGGGGGGGGGGACTATCACACGTATTGAAAATTAAAATGCATTAAGATGGGCACTAATCTAAAAAATATTCTATATTGGTCTGATGGTAATGTTGTTTTAGCATTCTGTGATAAGATAAAATATATACCCGTACTTGTGAAACCCAATGGCCAGGCGGCGGGATAAAGCTCAGTGGTAAAAGCTCTCGCCTAGGTGATGAGGTCGCAGGATCTATCCAGCTCAGTAGATGTCTATCACTGGGCTTTTTTCCGTTCCAACCAGTGTCCTACAATTGGTTTATCAAAGGCGGTGGAATGTACTATCCTGTCTGTGGGAAAGTGTTTCGTGTTTCGTTCAATAAAACACTCCGTTTTTATATAAACATGTAATGAACGATTCCGTGCAGATGGTGGTATTGTTCTATTTCACGTGATAACAGTACTATCACTATTTACACGTTTTGTGTGCGACTCAGGTTTAGGATATGAATTGCACATGCTTTATTATGTTTGTCACTTTGATTTGCGATTTGCTCTGGTGCGGATGAGCCACAGAAAACGATGCCGACATGAAGCACATTTTAATGAAGATGATTTGTTTCTTACACAAATTTGTGAAATTGTTGAGAATGATAACGAGTGTGCCTTTGATGACATGGACGACGATATTTTGACACAAATTTGTGTTCAAATGGAAAAAAATTAAAGTCGATGTTGGACAGTTTGAAATCAGTTTACAATCGCAGCATGGCGAAGTTTTTAGTGAGACAGCTGAAACTTCAAATTTTTAACGCTTTGGCCTACCGGTTAATGATGAAGAAATTGGAATTCTTATTCAGTCATGGGAATGTAAAAACAAAGAAAAATACTAAATGGTCTTATGGCGTGTTTGAGGCCTGGAGATGTCATCGAAACGAAAAGGGTGTTGAATATATTTTTTAAAAACTGACCGAAATGACAAATGTTCAGTTGAATTCTATTTTGGGAAAGTTCGTTGTAGAATGCCGAAAGCAAGATGGCACCCCATAGCCTCCTCGTTCGTTGTACTTGATAATATGTGGGTTGTTAAGACATTTAAGAAATGAACAAGTTTATGACAAGAACATTTTGGACATGAATAACACCACATTTGCCGAGTTCAGAAGCATTAATGATGCTATGTTGAAATGACCATAGGCGTCGATCCAGTTTTAAAAGTGGGGGGGACTGATACATATACATATATTTTTATTTTTTTGCAGGGGGGGGGGGTCGAGGTGCATCGCGAAGGAACGGTGCACTCTCGATGGCCTTCGCACAGATGAGGTGCGTGATGTGTGCACCGCAATGCGTGTAGTTTGCCAGTGGTTGTACTTTCTTGATCAGTGCTTGGCAGCCTTGGTATTTGCCCGACATATTGCTGGCTCCGTCATACGTTTGCGCTCTCAGATGCGTGATTGGGAGGTTGAGTCTGAGCAACGCGTCTTGCAGCATATTGCTGAGGCTGGCACCAGTCGTCTCAGATACGCTGTACAGACCGATAAAGTCCTCGTGAACGTCGTAAGCGTCGTCTATATATCGCACGCATATTGCCTCCTGTTCAACGCCTTGGATGTCTTGGGTTCCGTCGACAATGACTGCAAAAAGGCCCACGTTCTTGCAAATATTTTCGCAGCACCATGTGTGCCATGATTTTTAACAGTTCGTTTTGCACGGCAACGCTTGTGTATGAAGTTGTGCGTGTCAACCACCTCTGTAACACGACGTCATCGTTGCTCCGCAGCTCTAACAACTTCATGAAGTTACCGTCGCTTGACTCTTTGCCGCGTATTGCCAGTCCCTGCTGCGCTAGATACTGGACGGTCGTCACAATCTTCAGCAGAGCGTTGCGCGCCTTCGTTTGTTCTTCAAGATGGTGCGTACTTAACTGTGCGTCAACGTCGTTGTTGGAAGACCGGAATTTCAGGTTGCTATGAGAAATATGTGCAGATGTCTTTTCGTGGATTTTGAATTTCTAAATTGCCTTCTTCCAGTTGCAAAATCCCTTGGAAATAAATGTGTCCTCTGAACACCGCGCCATGCCGGCCAAGTCCATGCATACTGCTTCAGCACAAGTAAAGCAGAGTACTCCGCTAACGTTAGCGTCAAAGTGGAGCCATGGAAAGCTATCGAACCACGCGCGCTGAAAACATAGCGTTCGTTTAGCGAGCCGTTGCACCGTCATGCAGTTGACGTCCCGTGGCTGGTACGGCACTGGCGGTAAGATGGGCAACCGTGTCTGAGAAGTGACTCTTTTCTCTGTTTTTTCTTTAACATCTTCACCAACAACTCCGACATTTGAATCCGGTGTCGTCCCTACTCGCAAAAGAGTCTGGGCATGGCATGGTATGGCAGTGAAGAACTTTTTAATGTCCATGGTAGTTTTTCTACGGTATACTATCTCCGTTAGCGTTTCGTCCTGGACGATGCAGTTTGCCAAATAACCTGCGTGTAATTCATCAAATTCGAATTGTTGTATCAAATAGCATGTCAAAATAACCGGATATAAGCCTATGGGTACAATGATAATTGACGAATACATTGTATGCAAAATATTCGTTATTAGATTCCTGGAGACTGGAGTAGTTATTTTTCCGACGATATAACCACGGCCGGTCTATAACAACTAAACTAGTGACCATCATCTACCTAGCGCGCATGCGCTATTGGTAGTTTGATCCGATGTCCTTGTTTCAAAATAAAATAAACGCATTTTTTTCAGAATAAAAAAAAAATAATAATAATTAAACAATATTATTTACTTGACAAATTAACAAATATCGCTAGTAACCATTATTTATATAACTTTCGTTCCATCTTTCCTTTACGTGTTTTATTTTATTATTAATTTCAAATGTCTTTCATTGGGTTTTTCAAATTATAAAAAAGTAGACGCCAGTACTGAACATTTCTGGTGTTACATTTGTATAGACTTTCTGCCCCAACACTTGGGTATAATTATTTCAAATTACACATCACTACCTAAGTTTATAGATTGATATTTCTATTGATGATGAAAGAGAGAGAGAGAGAGAGAGAGAGAGAGAGAGAGAGAGAGAGAGAGAGAGAGAGAGAGAGAGAGAGAGAGAGAGAGAGCATATATATTATTATTCAAAATAGCATATACACTTGGTGACATAATGCTAAGAGTAAATCAGCAATACCTGTTATTTATATGAAGTTCGAAACCAATTAGTCAATTTCAGTATAAAAGAAAGAACCATTAAGTTTTAATAGTTATTTTTACTTAACCAATAACGCATATTTAGATACCGTATAACCGGAAACATTTCGAGGTTTTTCATTTTCGAGGTTTGGTCAATTTGAAATGGGCGTGTTTTTATTTTCATGTTTTAGCAAATCTGGTTTGCGAAAATTTAGTTATTGTTGTTAATTAAAAGTTCAACATCGGCTTCGAGTTGCTTAAAATCGCCGGAGCATAACGTGAAACAACAGAACACTCAATTGCAAGTGGTTAAGGCGGTATCCTATTGGCGAGACAACTGATGACAAGACGTTTATTTAAAGCCAATTACGATTGGTGTGAGAAGTGTTCTAAGTCAGACAGTGTGGTGTTTGATGTTTAATCTGAGCTCGACATGTTCATTCATACTCGTATACAGTAAGCTGGCTCAGTTTATTCTCTTGTAGTTTCCTGTGGTCTGCGGTGCTCTGCGCATGGCAGGAAATATCAGGAAATAAAGTATTTCGGTAAATAGTTATTTTAATAATTTTATTTGTGATTTATTTGGGGATATCTTCAACTATTTTCAAGGTTTAAAATAAAAACTACTACAAATAGATTGTAAAATAATTAGTATATTTACTACCAGTCTAGTGTGGGAACATAAGAGCCGGCACTCCAAAGCGAAATGCCAAATGGTGATCAGTTACGCTATATATACTAGAACATATTTGTTTCGTCTGAAAAAAGTGGGGGGGGGGGGGGACATTTCCTATGCTGTCCCCCCCAAGCTGAAAAGTGAGGGGGACGTGTCCCCCCTGTCCCCCACCGATTGACGCCCATGGAAATGACTGTTGTCTTGGATTTGGCACCACCATCATGCAGGCGGAACCACTGACACCCGAAGACGAATCGGTTCTGTGGGAAAAGGGCTTGTTCGGGGACTCTAGTGCCGAGTCATTGCAGTGGACAGTGTTCTTCTATGCGTGCAAACTGTTTGGTTTGAGGAGCCATGATGAACACCATTCACTTCAAAGTGAACAGTTCGATTTTTAATCGAGATACCGACTCCAAACCCTGAGTGAGTGCACCGCAAGGCTCAGTGGGTAGGTGTAAACCACTTGCACCGACCAGTGATCCATAACTGGTTCAACAAAGGCCATGGTTTGTGCTATCCTGCCTGTGGGAAGCGCAAATAAAAGATCCCTTGCTGCCTGTCGTAAAAAAGAGTAGCCTATGTGGCGACAGCGGGTTTCCTCTAAAAACAGTGTCAGAATGACCATATGTTTGACGTCCAATAGCCGATGATAAGATAAAAAATCGATGTGCTCTAGCGGCGTCGTTAAATAAAACAAACTTTACTTTAGTTCGAAGAGGGCACAGATGACAAAGGCGGGAAATTCTTGGAGTTTCATGGTAGACACAGTAAAACTTACTCAGGCGGCCTAAAGCAAAAATAGCTTATCAACAAGAATATTCGCCACTACTGCAAAAGAAGGTATGTGTTATTAAATGTAAAAATAATTGTTTCTGACCGTTCAATATACTTTTGAATTTATTTTAGCAACATCCTTTTTATTTTTTATTTTTACATCTGCAACTGTATGTCGATTTATTGTAAATATATCAATAATGTATAATACGCGCATACCTGTGACAAAGCTCTTTAAAATGTACCATAAAAGTAAAGAATGCAACCAAAATGTAGAGCGTTCACCTGAGGTGCTGAGATCCCAGGGTCGAACTCCTCATATAATAATAATAGATTTTTATTTCAGATCAGAGATCCATAGAACATATATAAACATCACAAACAAAACTGATTACATAATATACAGCAGCTTGTGCCAGTGATTTACACATACAGATTTGACGTACAGTTGTACACCGCAGGTGGGCAAGTAGGCCGTTTGAAGTTGTTTCGATTCTGCTCTTCAGCGAATATGCTTTTGAGCGAAGTAAAGTGCAAAAAGCTTTTTACTCGATGACTGACAAACATCTTGCTGGCACTGTATGGTCGTCGTTGTCCGATCATCCATCGGTATGCATTATTATAACATATGTTAAGATCCTTCATGGTATCCTGTGTAAATTTCACCCATAATGCACCCGCGTACAAATTACTACAATAACTCACAAATAATTGTGTTTTAACAGATTCTGAACATTTTGCAAATCGCCGCAACAACATGTTTGCACGTACACAAAGGGCTCTATACTGTCGTTTAATGTCTTTATCGTCTTTCATGTTTTTGCATATAATATGACCTAGATATTTATAGTTGTCAACAAATTTCAGTACATCACCACACAAATATATCGAAGGCACATTGATCAACTTCAGAGTTTCTGGCTCAATACACATACAAACAGTTTTCATTGTATTATATATAATATCATAATCTTCTGCAAATTTCTCGCAAATCGTTAACATTTTTCTTAATGCAGAAATAGATGGGCAAAGAAGTTCCATATCATCAGCAAAACTGAAGTTATTTAGAAACACCCCACCAACATTACACCCAACTGCACATTTTGACAACTGTAGGTTAAGGTCATCAATATATATATTAAATAATAAGGGTGGCATTACCCCCACCTTGACAGACGCCATTTGTTACATTAAACTTACAGGAAATATATGCACCCCATTTTACACTAAACAATTGGGTTAAATACCATGCTTTGAGAAAGCGAACTACAAAAGTAGGCACGCCGTTTTTTCAAAAGTGTCATATATAATGTCCAGTGATTTACTCGGTCAAAGGCTTTTTTCGCATCCAAAAAGCAAACATACACAGGACTACCTTGTGAAATGTAAAAGTTAATAACTTCCTTAAAAGCAAATAAACACATCGGTGGATGTCCCACTTTTAAAACCAAACTGATAGTCCGATGTACTCAGGTCTGTTCGTGATAACAGTACATGTTCCATAACTTTTGATATCACAGTTGCTAATGCAATTGGACGATAATTGCCTTTATCTGTTATGTCTTCGGTTTTGTTTTTCACAATAGGAACAAGAATAACATCTGTCATACTACTAGATACATGCCCGTGTACAAGCATGGCACTGAAACAAACTGACATGGAAAGCAGAAGAAATTATACAAATAATGCTGACCAGTATAGTACGTCAGGTGCAGCGATTCGGGGGCGGAAACTCCTTTCCCTGCTCAAGCACATTTTCTTTTCTTTTTCAATACATTTTCCATCTCGATCGCCAATCTCTAACAGATGTAGTAATGTTGGTATGATCTTTATCATTGGGTTTTTACCGTTCCAACCACTGCCCGATGACAGGTATACCACAGGATGTGGTATATACTGTCCTGTCTTTAGTTAAGTGTATAATATCAAATATCCATTGCTGCTTTGGAGGAGTAGCCCATCGTGTGGCGCCAGCAGGTTTCCGATCTCTTTATCTTTGAAACATGTTAAACAAGATTATTTGTATAATTTCTTCTGCTGTTCATGTTGACTACATGTATCGTTTTAACTGTAAAATGCAAGGAAAGGTTCTTGTAGTCTATGCCTGTTGACCAATAATCACCTGTTCTAATAGAATAAATATTTTTAAATAAAAATATAACTGTAACTTAAAATGTGTGGAGTGCGTCGTTAAACAATACTTTTTTTTTTTTCTTTCAATTCAAATGTTAATCAAATGTTTTAAGTGAATTTTTAATATTCATGTATATATTTGTATTGACTTTTAACCGCGTTGGTTGTATTTTGTCTTACATTTTACTTCATTTCTTTTCCAGGAGAACGGAACATCGCAAATTATTTTTAAAAGTATATTGACGCTCTCGGAAATCGTGAACCATTTTACAGGCGACCTTTGCAAGGGGTCCGCTATGGGGAACAAAAGGTTGGTGTCAATAAATTGAAGGGGATGATGAAACTCATTTGTCAGCGTGGGGGACTGAAAGTTAACTTCACGGACCATAGCGGGAAGAGAATGTGCGCGACTCATCTGTACAACGCCGGCATTGACGAACAGGAAATAATGGGTAGGACCGGTCATCGTTCTGAAAAGGGGGTTAGAAAATACAAGCAAGCCAGTGTTGTTCAGCATAAACAGACTGCGTCGGTACTTGATCCACCGATTCCTCGTAAAGAAAACGCGGAATATCGCCAGAATGACAGTGATGTTAATACGGATATTCCATGTAAGGTGCAACGACCAGATGAAGGAACAGCCTCGTCTTTTGTGCAGTCTTCAACATTCAGCAACTGCAATATTTCTTTTAACTTTAACCTAGAGCACATTGATTTTTTAATGATCGATATATATTTTTACACGCACATTACCATGTACAGAAGAGCAGATTGCTACCACGGCCTTTATACTTCTGGTTGAAACGGAAAACAACACAAGATTTCAGAGAATGGGTCAACTGAGGTGGTTTGATCCTACGATACGAGCACCTCAAGTAAATATACTCGCCCCGTGAATGGTGACCAGTATAGTACGATTCGGGTGCGGAAACTCCTCCCTGCTCAAGCACATTTTCTTTTCTTTTTCAATACATTTTCCATCTCGATCCCCAATCTCTAACAGATGTAGTAGTGTTGGTATAGTGCTCCTACTGGCAGTAGCTAGTGGGAATTTCCCTATTAGCTTAGTTGGTAGAGCGCTGTACTCTGCACCGAGAGTCCGTGGTTCGAATCCCATCAGTGGAGGTTGATTTTTCTGAGAGAGAGAGAGAGAGAGAGAGAGAGAGAGAGAGAGAGAGAGAGAGAGAGACGGGGCGGGGGAGGGAGGGCGGCTTTATTAAGATAATAAGATATAAATTATCATACAATTAACACAAAACCGCTAGACATTGTGTTACCTCAACCATATTTATCACAAATATGTGTTCCCGAGTACACTCCTAGACCAAAGGTCTTGTGGAATATTTTCACACACTGCAGTGAAACGTTTGCTGGCTGAACTTGGGGCAGTTGTAAGACTATGACGTGTGAAGTATTCCTCATACCAAAATTAAGCAACAACAGATGAAGTATGGAAATAATCTTTAAATTAAACCTTCACCTCCAGCATTAGTAAACACACCCAAACAGGACATTGGCCATGCTATGAGTTGTGCGAGTTATTTACTCTTGAATAAAACACCCATAGACATACATGTGCAAAAAACATAATGCTCGTAAATAGGGCCTCCACGAGTTCAAAATATTGGACTCGGTACTCGAGAGTCAAACTTGACCCAGACTCAAGTACCCGACACTTACACTGGACGATACTGAAACTTAAGAAATGAAGTAAAATGACATTATGAATCTCAATTCCAGCGATGAACATGGGTACCAAATCATGCCATTGTAAATGTATTCCACACATTCGACTTTTGTTTTCCCTCCATGTCTCATACTCGTAGCCCTATAACCAGCGACAAGCATATGGCAAAATGACGTAAAAAATATAATTAAATGAGTCTTCTTCCATGCACAGGTACTAGAGTCCTGTTAACGGACTCGAATCTTGGTAGACTTGACCCGTACCCAGAGTATTCCTGAAGACCCTACTCGTAAATGCCTAGTTCATCAAAACAAACCGACCACCAATAAATGCCAAGCATGTTTTTGCATACATCACTGTTTAATTTAATGGTTTATTATTTAGACGTCTCCAGCAATGTTTGGGCATCACAGACTGCAGTTTGTAACCACTACATTGTTCACTGCTGCGTAATTTCTAGGGTTTTAGGTTTTCTAAGCTAGTCTTGGGAGTGGCAGTCCTCCTACAGGTTGTACAGGAGCGATGAAACACCGTTACGGATCTCCCAAGGATGAACACCTGATAGTGGATCGTGGAAGCAGCCGCGACTTTGCCTAATATCCTCTCGACTCAACCTGATGCAGATATACGATTTTGATATGGGAATATGGTTTTGTTGTTCAGATTTAACAGACTGACCTATTTATAGAGCGATCTCGTTCTGGTCAGCTAAGGGTAACAACCATTCATGAAGAGGTTTGTTTTGTTTAACGACAACACTGAAGCACATTGATTAATTAATCATCGGCTATTGGGTGTCAAACATTTGGTAATTCTGACTCGTAGTCATTAGAGGAAACCTGCTACATTTTTCCTAATGTAGCAAGGGATCTTTTATATGCACTTTCCCAGACACGGGAAATCACATACCACGGCCTTTGTCCAGTTGTGGTGCACTGGTTGGAAAACCAATATCTGGTATCATTAGCTAGAATAACAGATTTTCGACTGCATGTTCTCTTCAAAATAGTTTTGCAGGAGTACAAAAATAAACCAAATATCCACTCAGACGGCTGAGAACAGACTTCATGCTAGTGGCCTGCATCCCACAAGACCTGGCGCCGGGACGTAGCCCAGTGGTAAAACGTTCGCTTGATGCGCGGTCGGTCCAGTATCGATCCCCGTCGATGGACCCATTGGGCTATTTTTCATTCCAGCCAGTGCTCCATAACTGGTGTAACAAAGGCCATGGTATGTACTATCCTGTCTGTGGGATGGTGCATATAAAAGATCCCTTACTGTTAATCGAAAAAGAGTAGCCCATGAAATGGCGACAGCGGGTTTCCTCTCTCAATATATGTGTGATTCTTAACCATGTCTGACGCCATATATTCGTAAATAAAATGTGTTGAGTGCGTCGTTAAATAAAAACATTTCCTTCCTTCCCAGAAGACCACTACAGTGCATTCAACTCCCACCTCATCAACCAGATGAGGACGAGTCAAGATTCTGTGTGGACGTAAAGGATGGATGACGAAGAGTGTGGAGCGAAGGTAGAAAACGCTTCGCACATTGTACAGCTGTCCCACACGATCGTCATAGTGGGGGCAGCCTTATGGTTTTGGCTGAGAATCCGGTTGGACACCAGGAGGAGTTATATAACTAAGTGTGAGTGTGACGGTACATGCTCTTAATTTCTTTTCGCCTGTGGCGATATTAATTGTTTTAGAAGGCCGTGTGCAGTTCCAAATGCACTTAGCCCAGGTGGGCAACTTGTTACGTGATACCTTTGCGCGACGGTCATCGAGCTGTACTTCTAATACACACCCAGCCCAGGTGCGGAGCCATGTGGCCAGTAGTTACGTAATACCTCCGCGAGTGCGGTTTTTACAACCGTGAATTGGCGACTTGGCGTCATTGAGTCTGGCGATCTAAGAGAAAGATATGCTGTCTTGGTCGCTGTGGAATTCAGATGATACGTGAGGTACCGCCTTGTGCCCCCAGGCGATATTCGCTGTCTCTGAGAGTTTTGAATAAATAGCTAGGGTTTTAGAGATATCGGGGAGAAACATATTGGAAGGCGTCCAGGGGGAACGTTAGACGTTAGGACTTGGTAAATATAATTTCTGCTCTGTTGTATAACCTTGATGTGATTGATGTGACTTTAAATATTTTAATACTGTATTATACCAATATTATTTAGACGGTGCTGCCGGTCATCTGACGCAGTAATCTGTAGGCTCACTGTCCTAAATAATTATAAAAAGCTTAACCAGTCATCCTAGAGGACCTAGGTAAACTGTAGGTTATTGTCTTTATTGTGATAGGTGCCAGTATTAATTCTGTGTTACAAGGTTATTGAATGAGCAGTTAGGGTTAATTAAAAATTAACCAGTTAGGAATAGAGTTGTAATTCCTTTATTAATTAAGTTCTCCTGGAAGCGTTTCTCCATTATCACACGTGTGTGTGTGTTAGCGTTTCTCAATTATCACACGTTATTGAACGAGTAGTAAGGGTTAATTAAAAATTAACCAGTTAGGAATAGAGTGTAATTCCTTTATTAATTAAGTTCTCCTGGAAGCGTTTCTCAATTATCACACGTGTGGGTGTTGTGATACGGTGAAGTGATTAGCATATTGTGTAAACTAGACACCTAGAGATTAACTAATTAAGTGATCAGTTCTGGGTTGTTATTATTTGTTGTTGTTAATTAACTACTGCAGCAGTACATTTGTCAGCGTAGGTTAATACAGATTCCAAAGTGTATTGTGTTTTTGTTGTGTTTTCTAGTGAACTAAACGTGCTATAATAATATATACTTTATATAAGATCTTATCTCTGATCATACCTAGACGAGCCACTCGGGTAAATACTGCTCTATTACAGAGAGATCTAATAGATATACAGTTAGGAGAGATATTTGGACAATCGTGTTTCATTCAGTTACGGGTATTATAGAATCCCCGTGACAGTGAGATACAGTCACACAGGGATGAAATCATTATACATGTCATTCAATAGCAAGGAGCCGATTTCAATTTCTTGGACACTAACGCCTTACCACACTGCTCACAAAATGTCATTGCTGCACTACAGGCAAACAATATCATTTACAGGGACTGGTCTGTATGTTCCCTAACTTAAATCCTGAAGAACACGCCTGTATCCATCCACAATCGGTAGATGAGTTGGAAATAGTTCTGGTTGATGAATGGCATAATATTCTGCAACAAATGGGCATGTCCAAGACGTGTACAAGCTTGATGCTCACTTGGGTCGCAATGATAGCCCAAACTACATTGTAATATTTTGCAACAAAAAACAAAAAAAAAACCTCAATACAATTTGTATTGCAATATATATGTAGTTGATATTATTTAATATGTATGTTTCTTTTTTTTGTTTTTTCAAATGAAAGCAGAAGGAACAAATATTTTAGTCAATGCATGTTTTTCTTCACTCAAAGTAGTGCTGGGAATCGGATGCAATTACATCATCGATTATTGGTTACAACTGGTTTGCACCAACCGACCAACTTTCGATTACACAATCGGTTAGAATTATATGAACCAAAAAGATTTTAATTATTGTTCTGTTCCATGGGATAGATGCGTCAAATTGCGAATTTTACCCTTTAACAACTATTTAATATAAACTCCAGCTTCAACATATTTACATCAATTCCATCATCTAAACTGGAAAAACAATTACTGTTAACATTTTCCCACACAATCAATTATGGATTTGGTTTTTTGTTTGTTTTGTTTTGTTTTTTCATCCCATTGTCCTCTTTCCTTTCTCTCCTTTAAATTCCATCTCATTTCTCCCCAATCTGCCAATCCTCCTATCTTGCAACTTCTTTCGCTGTCCACCTTTACATCACAGTCCTTGTCTCTCCAACCGCGACAGATGCTCGTCTCTTATGGCTATCTATGCCATACACCTGCCATTCCCCATTAGCTTTTAGCTGTAGGCTTAGTCTGACCACTTCGGGGAGTGTTCAGTAGTTACTTGTGGCATTGTTAAGAGGCACTGGTAACCACCTACTATGCACCCCTATTACCGGCGGTTAGTCGTTAGTGCCGTAGGTCAGACCAGCTTTTATTAGCAACAGAGGACAAAGATGCCAGGTGGGTGCAGGGAAGTACCCAGTGATTGCACCTGTGGAGGGAGTTGAGACAGGTAGGTGATGGTGTGGACAGCTCAGAAGACAAGAGTCTGAGGAAACTGACAGAAAGGGTGGAAACCGATTGAAATCGTGGGAGAAATTGGAAAGGTTTTTTTTATATTAAGATAATGAAAATGATAGGCAGATGGTGATAGATGAGAAAGACGAATGAATGTGTGAGCAGCTTATCCACTAGACCACGGAGCTCACTGATTATGGATTTTTATAATCGATCATCACATCGCACAACCAAACCTATCAATTTTCGATTATAATCGATTATTGAAACATCACTAACTGAAAGGGAAATACTGAGTTCACCATCTGTATGCGTTTGTGATATCCAAACAGAAACAATTACTTTGTTTTTTCTGTGTTAAATATCTGTGGAATATTTTTTTTAAAAACCCATATATTTATTTATTTTAAAAATTTCAAGAGGAAAAATTACTCTTTTCTTTTTTACCATTACAATCTCCCAGTCTCCACCCACCATTTCTTGAAAAACATATAGAGATGTTTTTAATGAACATCAACATTTAAAACTGTGTCCCAGCATTAAATTAATTCACCCTGCATGCGTACTCGTGAACACTGGCATTACCAGGATTTTATATTGGTGGTGGGGTGGGTAGAGTAGAGACACCAATGCTCATGAAAATGTTGATAAATGTGAACACAGCCTTAAGATAACTATATATTATAATTTAAAGCACAACTATATATATTATAATTTAAAGCACAACTGGACTCATTCTACACATTTTTCTCCCGTCTCGTAATGTGTCCGTAAAATGAGAAGTTTATAAAAAGCGATTCCCAACAGCAGACTGTTGGCGTAGTTCTCCTGATCCACAGCCTTCAGCTGCCGGTATGTATCCCAGCATGTCTGTGGCAGCTGGACGTCTTTGACGATCTCGGAACTGTTGTTGACGATATCTCTTACGATGTGCTGCCCACTGACTCTCTCTCCACCCATAGACAGGCCAAAGAACCTGCTCACAGTTCTAGACGGCGTCGTGTAGACTTTGTGTGTCTGTGTGGTCACGAAGTCTTTGTTGAGTAGGACACAAAGAATGGCTTCCGTCAGTTTTAGACTCATGATGAATGGAGCCACACGGAGATTTGGTAAATGAAGAATTTTGCTTTCCATCACGTAGATATCTGCTTCTGGGAGAGTGTTCATTGTCTCATGTATCTTTTTTTTTTTCAAAAGAGAGAGAGAGAGAGAACAATTTTAACAACACGTTTTCCCTAGAAATTTGGCAAGGCATGGTAGACTAACCACTTTTGAGGCATTTTTACCATTTTCAAAGCACTTTTTTCATTTAAATTTTTTTTATTGAAATAAAAATAAATGTAACTAATGTGCTTGCTTTAATAAATAAATGGCAAAATATATACCGTAACAGGCATATTTTATTAATTAATCATACATTTCCTGAGTGTTACATAAAGGCAGTTTTAGAATTACTTATTGAAAAAGGCTTGTTTAATCCGGGGTAGCATGCCCCTAATTAAGGCAAGATAGCGCTAGACTATTGAGGCATGGAGCCGCTCCATGCTAAAACAAGCTAGAGAAAACACTAAGTTTTATACCTGAATGCAAGCTTTGATGATCCTATATAAAATGATAACAAAAATATGGCCCGGACAAGTAGGTCACAGTGACCTAGTTATGGTATGCAACACACTGTCATCCCATGGATGGATGTACGTATGAACAGACAATGATATACCATAATACAAGCCATCAAAGACAGGCGTATAAAAAAGAAAAGTGTGAAACAGTACATTTTAAACTATGCCATCCTATTTGGCGCCTAACATACATGGAGTTATTTTGACACTTGGTATAGAAAGACGAAATTTGTTGCCAGCACACGTTACTCCTACTTTAAAGGTTTCTAAACAGAAAGGGATCTTTTATGTGCTATTTTCCACACAGAATAGTACATACCACAGCCTTTGATAAACAGATGTCATTATTTTTAGTGAGGGTTTTAATATGTGACAGTATTATTGGTTACTAGTAGTAGTTTGTGGTTGATAATTTCTATGACCTTTTATGTAAAATATTACCTAAAAAGGGCAATGAATTCATGCAAATGGATTTCGTAATTTTATAATATAAAATGTAGATATCCATATACATGAATTAGTATATATAAGAAAATACCTTTTCCAGATAGGTGACATGATCATATTTTTGAAAATGTTTATCAAAAACTGAGGAATGGCTCCAGTCAAGAACGTGGAGATCTCTGTCCATCCATGTCCAGCAGACACGATCACACTGTACATCCATGGCAACCAGACTCTTCATGTTCTGCAAACAAAGCAGCATTGTGAATACATGTCCTAATCCTCCATCAAAATCCTCCAAAACACCCAGCAAGCAAGAAGATAATCCTTGGGAGATCTGTTTGTTACACAGTGTAATACTGTCAAATACCGGTTGTTAACAAAGTTATGTCCTCAAGACTTAACCTGTCTCACTATTTTGGTAATCACAGTTACACAAGATTAACCTCTCACTATTTTGTTAATCACAATTACACATGACTAACCTCTCTCACTATTTTGGTAATCACAATTACACAAGATTAACCTCTCACTATTTTGGTAATCACAATAAAATAAGATTAACCTCTCTCACTATTTTGGTAATCAGCTGCACAAGACTAACCTCTCATTATTTTAGTAATCAGTTACACAAGACTAACCTCTCACTATTTTGGTAATCACAATTACACGAGACTAACCTTTCACATTATTTTGGTAATCATAATTATATGAGACTAACCTCTCTCACTATTCTCGTAATCATAATTACATAAGACTAACCTCTCTTACTATTCTGGTAATCATAATTACACGACTAACCTCTCTTATTATTCTGGTAATCATAATTACACAAGACTAACCTCTCTCACTATTCTGGTAATCATAATTACACAAGACTAACCTCTCTCGCTATTCTGGTATTCATAATCACACAAGACTAACCTCTCTCACTATTCTGGTAATCATAATCACACAAGACTAACCTCTCTCGCTATTCTGGTAATCATAATTACACAAGACTAACCTCTCTCACTATTCTTGTAATCATAATTACACAAGACTAACCTCTCTTACTATTCTGGTAATCATAATTACACAAGACTAACCTCTCTCTCTCTTCTGGTAATCATAATTACATGACTAACCTCTCTCACTATTCTGGAAATCATAATTACACAAGACTAACCTCTCTCACTATTCTGGTAATCATAATTACACGACTAACCTCTCTTACTATTCTGGTAATCATAATTACACAAGACTAACCTCTCTCACTATTCTGGTAATCATAATTACACAAAACTAACCTCTCTCACTATTCTGGTAATCATAATTACACGACTAACCTCTCTTACTATTCTGGTAATCATAATTACACAAGACTAACCTCTCACTATTCTGGTAATCATAATTACACAAGACTAACCTCTCTCACTATTCTGGTAATCATAATCACACAAGACTAACCTCTCTCACTATTTTGGTAATCATAATCACACAAGACTAACCTCTCACTATTCTGGTAATTATAATCACACAAAACTAACCTCTCTCACAATTCTGGTTATCATAATTACATGACTAACCTCTCTTACTATTCTGGTAATCATAATTACACAAGACTAACCTCTCTCACTATTCTGGTAATCATAATTACACAAGACTAACCTCTCTCGCTATTCTGGTATTCATAATCACACAAGACTAACCTCTCTCACTATTCTGGTAATCATAATCACACAAGACTAACCTCTCTCACTATTTTGGTAATCATAATCACACAAGACTAACCTCTCTCACTATTCTGGTAATCATAATCACACAAGACTAACCTCTCACTATTCTGGTAATCATAATCACACAAGACTAACCTCTCTCACTATTCTGGTAATCATAATTACACAAGACTAACCTCTCTCGCTATTCTGGTAATCATAATTACATGACTAACCTCTCTCACTATTCTGGTAATCATAATCACACAAGACTAACCTCTCTCACTATTTTGGTAATCATAATCACACAAGACTAACCTCTCTCACTATTCTGGTAATCATAATCACACAAGACTAACCTCTCTCACTATTCTGGTAATCATAATCACACAAGACTAACCTCTCTCACTATTCTGGTAATCATAATTACAGAAAACTAACCTCTCTCACTATTTTCGTAATTGGTGGATTCGACTTCACTGAACCATGATCAGTACTTAGGTTTAACTTGTGCACGGTCTCGTAACTGAAGTTTTTGAAGAAGTCACACACTTTCTGCAGTCCCAGCACCCCAAGCCCTGGTACTTTAACAATAGCAGACAAAGACTCAAAGTCTCCGTGCTCTTCGCGATATTTCACAATGGATGAGGCTTTTGCCAGGTTGAGCTGCTTGCTCACACGAAGTTCCTGCACAGAGCATCTATTGAAACAGTCTATGATCCGGTCTTTCTCTTCTGGACTGTACAGGGTGTCCAGAATGTCCGTCTGTCTTGCTGATGACAGCCTGGATGCTAATCGGACAGACTTCTGAAAAATGAAAAAAATTAATTAAATACACATGCATGTACAGGGCTCGAACTTAAGAATTTGTCTGCTATGGCAATTTTTCAAAACATTGCCGTGAGTGAAATGGCCCACTATGGCAATTTTTTTAAAAGAGACATTTGCATCAAATAAACATATAACATGACTGAAAGGTTATTTCGTTGTATGTAGACATATTTCAAATGTGCAAATTATGTTACATATTGGCAGATAATGTACACCAGGCTCCATATTCATAAACATACTTAAGTCAATGTATGATACTTATCTATGTATGTATTTAGGTATCATACATTGACTTAAGTACGTTTATGAATACGGAGCCTGAAGTATACATTTGCAAGTATTGAGGAGCTTTACCAATGGCACAAAAGTGCCGTCGGTGATGCTCTCTACCTATGGCAATTTATATCTCAACGATGGCAACTAACATCAGTGCATTTGAGCCCTGCATATATAACAGTGATAAAAAGAAGCACAAGTTTTCACTAGTTCACCCAACAAGTACATGCAGAAATCTACTTACCAATATTTTCACTTGTCTAAATATTTATTTTTATTGTGTCAACAATTTCCAGTAAAAGCCACTAACAATTGAATTCTTTATTTATAAATAATACAAAGAACCTGGCACATTCTAAAACATAAGTAAGAATATTTAAATAAATATATATATACAGTCATCTATGGATTTTAAGTGAATAATGGCACACAATGTACTAGTATATAAATTATCATTTAGATGGTTCAACAATAATTAAAGGGACATTCCTGATTTTTGCTCAATTTTTAAGATGTTATCAATCAACAGAGACTTTTTAACAATTGTAATTACATATCAAATATATTTTTCTGCATAAAATATTACTGGCTGTATATTAAACTTGTTTAATTTATTTTATTTCTTCGTTAAACAAAAACAAACTTTAACTTTGTCAGGGGTGGAGATCGATGGTGTAGTTTTTCAATGTCAAAATAATGAAATAATGATGGCGATATCCGACGGTAAAATGGTGGATCATGGGATACCATCGACGTCCTAAATTGCATTCACCTAACAACAAAAACAGGAATATGATATTTACAGAAATACTATTCTACATTTTTCAGCTATGATACATGAAACAAAATAGACTGCAATCAATTAACGTAAAAAATCAACAATGTGGATGTAAAACAAATCCATTGTAGTAATAAAATTAAAACACCCTCCGGTAAACAGGAAAGAGTGTAACGTTTCTAACTGCGTTCAGGCACATGCATTTGCAAAAAGTATTGTACCGCACACCTGCGATTCGTCATTTTCCATTTTTAAGGCCACTACAGGAAAAAAAAAAAATTCTTAACTATGCACAGTTGACGAACACTTTGTTTATTTTTTTTAAGAAAAAAAATCAATTTGTCAAGCCTTCTGGTCCGGTCCAATGCTAACAACCTATGTCATTACTGATAGGCATTACATTCATACCAGTGAATAGTTTGTAAAATAGAATTTGTTTAATGAATTGATTCTTAATTAACACAATTTATACACTCAAAATTATTTACAATTGTTATGAATGGATTATGAATACTATTCACTACAGTAGAGGCACAAAAATGTAGCATACCGTTTGCAGATCAAATATAATAACTGAAAACAATCAGGGGACTTAAAAATCATACAAATTAAATTATTTGGCCTTGTTGATCTGGCACGTGTGGGTTATGTCACATGCACCGAATGTTAATTTATCTTCCTCCATTTTAAGTCATGTGGACCCGATATCTGTAATTTTAAGGAATAAACAAAAAACGACTTACTACTTAGTAAAATAATTGGTTTTGGAGGTTTGTAATGTTTTGTATTTAGATACTTACTAAGTTACTTGTTTGAACTTTATTGTTAATGAAAATGTTCTAGAACTGTGAAGAAAAACCTCACAAATGAATGACAAGCAGACAACATCAAATCGGATGTTAATT
This sequence comes from Gigantopelta aegis, assembly GCF_016097555.1. NCBI lineage: Eukaryota > Metazoa > Mollusca > Gastropoda > Neomphalida > Peltospiridae > Gigantopelta > Gigantopelta aegis. The sequence continues at coordinate 68,809,417 of NC_054706.1, forward strand.
GCGTGAACAGTGCATAAAAAACAAAGTGAACGGAGTTGGAAGCATAACGTAGTTAGGGACGTCGACGATACGACTTTCGATTTCCGCACATGACTCAACATGTTCAAGGACATATATTTTCTTCTTCTTTCAGTTCCAATTTCTGGCATTATTTCATTTTCTTATTCAACTCACCTGCAGACATTTTATTCAACTCACCTGCAGACATTTCATTAAACCACTCCGCCATAATGATTTTAAATTTTCCATTGCGTTCGTTACATTCAAATAGTTATTCTAACATTTCATTTCTCTGCTTGCAAAAACGAAAGTTCGAATTAGAGGGGTGTTTTGTTTTTTCCCTGTTAAAGAGTTCATACGTATTGTCTCCCTTGGTGTTACAGTTTCAAGCCAGATTCATTCATTCATTCATTTTATTTATTCACATGCTTCCATACCACGAAGGTTTCAAGCATGTCTGTCCCGGGGTCGAGTTCTGGATAGCCAGAGGTCTACTCCGGGACAGAAAATTTAACGGGATAATTTTGAATTTTACTCAAAAATTAAAAATATATATAGGGGGACAAATTTAACTATATTTAAAAAAAAAAGAAAAAAAGGTGTAGTCCAAAAATTTATTTAAAAATTATTATTATATCCAAAATTTTCCTAGACTAATAAATTTGTCACCATTTTAAATGGGCGTTCTAAATTAAAATAATACAACAAACTCTAAGCCCTGTCTAAATCAAAATTGGAAGTTGTTGATTGAAGGTTGTCACATGAGGTTGATATTAAAATATAATACTAACAGTAATTTACCTTTATGGGGAGGTACCGGGTCCATTTGTAGCTTCAGCGTGGCCGAAGGGGGGGGGGGGGGAATCAGGGAGAGCGAGGGACGGGGGAAGGCCCCAGACAATCCTATCTCTCCCTAAATCCAAAACGCCTACGCCTAAGCGTCTAACCCCTAATTTCTGGTGGCATCCCCCCTCCCCCCACCCACCCCGAACCACCACCCCCATCCGCCCAACCGTCGCGCCAGCCGGAACCCAGCACCACTCCCCTAACAAATAATATACTAAACCAGCGATGGGGTCTCCAAGTGATGGAAGACACTGTAATTAACCCAGCCCTGGCTACAGAAAAATAACTTTAGTAGATTAAATACTTAGGACAAAATTAAAATTTAACAAATCATGGTAGAGGAAATGCACCCGGTCGACGCGAAGACCCATTGCGCCTCTCAGTTACCCCCCCCCCCAAAAAAAAAATAAATAAATATATATATATACATATTTAAAAAAAAATTTTTTTAAACAAAGTAAATTTTAAAAAATTGGATAAAACAAAACACATTAAAAAGAGCACGCCAGTAAACAATTAAAGTTAAAAAACGCCAAACACATTATAAATGTTTAAATAACAAAACCTAAAATTGTTAAGGACAAGCCGGCGAAGGATGGAGTGCATTATTGCCAGATAATGGACCCCAGCCTATACAAACCCGAAGCTGACCAAACTAAACTAAATAAACATACATTCATACAAACTAACATTTAAAAATAATTAAATAAAATTTAAAACTGTTAAAGCAAGCCGAGAGAAAATTCTTTAAAAGCGGATAGAGCGCGAAGCGTTATAATCCGCGGACGGCGAAAGACAGCCCTCAGAGGTGAGAAAGCGTGCTAGAACAAAAGCAACTAACGCCAAAGATGACGCAAACAGTCAATACAGGCAAAAATAACCAACCAACAAGCGTAATTTGAGCTACAACAATAATGCCAGCAGCCCCAATAAAAATGGGGCCAACTGTAAAAAAAAGTATAGGATCCAATATATGGGTCCGGACACGACTGAGGAGGAGACAAACCATAAACAACAGCCGCGCCCGGCCCGAACATACGTCTTAACCTTACGTAGAAGATCCAAAAATTAATTAGCAACAAAAACACTGGTTAGTTGGAACAGCAATACAAAGCAGAAAAATAGTAAATTTTAATCACAACATACCTGTTAGATATGTGCCCTAGATTGATAAACCTAGATTGATAAACGAAGGCCACCAGAAGTCTATCAATTACTGCTTTATAACTGTCTAAAGGATTTAAAATATTATAGGAATTAAAGATAATATTTTTTGATTTGAAAAAGTCTTCCAGTTTCTGTCTAATTAATTTATACTTGGTACACTCAATCAAAAAATGATTAACATTATCAATTTTATTGCATACCAAGCAGTTGGGTGTATTGGATTTCCTGACTTTAAATTTAGTATCATTTAAACCATAAGATACACCCATTCTTAATCTTGCAATAATTTTAGTAGCTTTTACATTAAATGAAACTGGACCAGGAGTAGTGACCTTCGGTTTAATATAGGAGTGCCACACTCTAGTATGGTGATCCCATTCTAACTGCCACAACTTACCAAAGTGTGGCTCTGCCAGGGAACATATCTCAGCGTAGTTGTAACTAGTCGTCACCCCGACCTTGACCTCCTGGAGAGACTTTTTGGCATTTTCATCAGCCAGCTCATTACCGGCTATCCCCACATGGGCTGGGACCCATTCGAAGGTGACCTTTACTCCAATGGCTAATAACTTATTTGAAAATTTATAAATTTGTTTAACTATTTCCGGTCTGACGCCATTAGAGCCTGATATTGCCTGTAAGGAGCTACGACTGTCCGAGAAAATCACGTATCTATCAGGGCTATGATTTCGATGGTAATTTTCAATCCACATCAACGCACAGAGGATGGCCATAAATTCTGAAGTATAGACAGAGATGTTATCCGTGAGTCTAGACCTAACAGCCACGAGTCTGTCCTGAATGTCTTTATTATAAATAACAAAGGCCACCCCTGTCCTGCCTGTAGCTGGATCCTTGGACCCATCTGTATACACATGTATAGCATCCGGGTACAAGTCCCCAACCACAGCGGAAAAAAGAATTTTTTTAATATTATCATTTTTAACTTGTATAATTTCTTTGCGGATGTGGTAGCCGACCTCGGGGGTACCGATCTGCCAAGGGAACTCAAAGTTCAGATTGGCACGACTGATTGGCAGACCCGCAATCCCGAAATCAACTGCAAACTTATACAAATATGAAATAATAGATACGTGTTTATCTCTAACAGAAGCTATTTGAATAGGTTTAATTTTATTTATGGGAGAATCAGGGACCAGATTTTTGACTTTACTCATATATCTGATCCCCTGCTTGATTCTCCTAAGAGCTAACGGGACCACACCCAATTCAGCCAAGACACTCTCATATGGGGTACATACGGTCCCTCCTACTATAATTTTGAGGGCCCTACAGTAGATCCCATCAAGTTTCTTAAGCTGATTATCAGTGGCACACCCAAAGGCAAGGGCCCCATATTGGAGTCTGGATACTATGAAGGCTTCAAAGATCATAAGAAGTGTTTGCCTGTCTGATCCCCATGGTGTGCCTGACAAGACCCGGATTAAATTAATGTAATAAATACACCTGTCAGTCACCTCCGCAATGTGTTCACCGAATGCAATGGCATGGTCGAAAATAACTTCCAGAAATTTGACCAATTGCACCTGGCTAATCAGTACACCATTATATTTTAACTTTAGTTCAAAAAGACTTTTAAAATTACGAGCTTTTTGAAATATAATACATTTAGTTTTTGCCTTGGAAATGGTAACACCAATCGACTCCGCCCACTTATATAAATTATTTATATCGTTCTGGAGATCTCTTTGAATATCTAAATAATTATTACCTACTCTCCAGAGCGCAGTATCATCGGCAAAAAGGCCGACACTTAAATTAGTCCCCTGATTTGAGTCCCGAAATAGCACCTTAGCTAATGAATTAATAAAGACAGAAAAAAAAAGAGTTGGTGCTATCACCGAGCCCTGAGGTATACCATTCTCCAAGACATTTATAGGGGATAGGGTACCATTAAGGTTTACAGCAAATGTTCTATTGGTTAAAAACTGATTAATAAAATTAAACATTGCTCCTCTTATCCACATCTGAAATATTTTTATTAACAGCCCGCGTCTCCAAACCATGTCATACGCCTTTTCAATATCCACAAAGACACCAGCCACCTTCTGTCCCTTTCTGAAAGCATCTTTAATCTCAGACTGAAGTCGAACAAGGTGGTCAGTGGTTGAGCGGTGTTTCCTAAAACCACTCTGGTAGATAGACAACTTATTGTTCAACTCCAGAAAGTGGCTAAGGCGATGGTTAACCATGTATTCCATGGTTTTGCAGACGCTAGATGTTAGTGATATTGGCCTCTAATTGGTCGGGTCGGTTGGGTCCCTACCCGCCTTGTGGAGAGCAAATACTTCTGCATGCTTCCAACTTGGGGGGAGGATTCCTTCCGACCAGATCAAATTAAAAAGTTCCAGGAACAACTCAAGTGTTTCTGGAGGTAAATATTTAAAAAAGATATAACTAAAATTATCTGTGCCCTTACGTTTACAGAAAGCATCGAGTAGTTCCTGGATTTTAAAAGGGTGCATTATACGGCTGGTCATCTTTCTGGTTAGCGGATACATGCAGAATAAGGCTACTTGTTTCAACTTGTATTTTTCTAATTTGAATTTTTTTTGAATAATTAGAAGTATCCGAATTATTTTTAAAAGTTGCTCCTAATACTTTAACTTTTTCACTATCAGTTTTATATAATTTACTATTTTTTAACACATTATTTTTTGTAAGTGATTTGTGCCAGACGTTTTATCAACCAAATACCGGCCTCGATGGTGTCGTGGTTAAGCCATCGAACATAAGGCTGGTAGGTACTGGGTTCGCAGCCCGGTACCGGCTCCCACCCAAAGCGAGTTTTAACGATTCAATGGGTAACAATTAACCCACTGTCCTGGACAGACAGCCCAGATAGCTGACGTACGTGTGTGCCCAGGACTGAACTGAACTTTATTTACACTCTGACCGTAATTCAAAGGTACATTGTAAAAATATAATTAAATAAATAAATGACAAGAATGGCAACACTTTCGCAGAAGTCTTGTTCTTTCATCTTTATAAAAAGGCCAACACATTATATAATGAAATTCATCACCAATTTCGTTATTTGTACACAGAAAGCATGTTCTATTTGTTAAAGTTATTTTTTTCCATCTGCCTTTTTCAATGGGAAGATAATGATTTGAGAGTCGAAAATGTAATAGTGGTAACCAATATTTTTTCTCTAATGAAATATGTCTCGAACACAATATTGGATTTAAACAGTCTGTAACATGATGCTTTACACGAGTTAACAATTTCACTGTTCCATGTTTGTAACAACTGATCCTGTAATCTTAAAACAATTCTTTGTTTTAATAGATTTACATCTGGTAGCTTGTTACACTGTGCAGTGCATACATTGCTATATCCAACGTCATCCAAAACAGATTTGATAAACTTTAACCATTTATGATCACATATTCCATTTTTATAATCATTCAGCAATAATTCATATATCAAGAATGATAACTTTGTGTTTTCCAGTTATTAGTTTAAACCAAAAAGTGATCATTCTTAATTTGACGTGCTTAAAACTTAATTGGATATAAGAACGAAAATACTTTCTGTTCTTTTTTTCATTAAAAAGGATTTTATTTTTTTTAACCACGCACTCAACAAATTTTAATTACGGTTATATGGCGTCGGATATATGGTTAAACCACACAAATATTGAAGGAGGAAACCCGCTGTCGCCACTTCATGGGCTACTCTTTTCGATTAGCAGCAAGAGATCTTTTATATACACCATCCCATAAACAGGATAGCACATACCACGGCCTTTGATATACCAGTCGTGGTACACTGGTTGGAGTTTTATTTTAATGCATATGGTGGCACTAATTAAATGCTTAAATGCGATCAAATTTTATTTTAATTACGCATACGTTTTCCAACATAAAACAAAGTTGTTTACCGTTTGCTTTGTGCAAATGACCCCACACCACACCCACCTCCCACCTCCCCTTCCTACATCAGTGTTTTATAATAATTAATAATCAAAGGAAAATAGAACACAAAAACTAGATATACATATTGTTTATTAAAGACATTTGTCATTAATAACAGAAACTTTATTTATCCACCACCATTATGCATTACATGAATACTCCCTTCCAAAAAAAAAAATTTAAATAATAAATAATAATAAAAAAAATTTATAAAATAAAAAATCCTTTGAAAAAAGGAAATAAGCAAACACAAAAATCCACAGACCAAATACTTCTGTTTCTGTTAAAAAAATTAAATAATTTTTTTTTAAAAATCTAGATATTTTCTTTTATTTTGCTATAATAATAATTTTTATTTGTTTTAAAATAAAAATGTGTCTTTACAGAGTCAGATATATTTATATTGATAAAACTAAAGATGTTAGTGTGTTAACAAAACATAAAAATACTACCAATTTCCAAATACAGAAAAACATTTTAGTCAAATACATACTCATTAAAAATGCTACATGTAGTTGATATTCAATAACAATGATCAAGGAAGAACCAAATATTATACATGACAGCTAAGTGTCCAAGGTATAACTCTATAGCGAAAATGCAGAATTGCTGCTTACCACACGGTAGGCAAAGATTCTCACTAATACAACAATAATCCTATGATGCTAAATACCTTTACTACACTGTCATTGATCATTTTCGAGTTCCCCAATAACAAATACGTCATAGTAAAAATAATAATACACACACTACAGGAAGAAACCTGTCAGCAGCTACGTATTTAACTGGAACATTATTCAAAGGGGATACAGTCGGGGGAAAATTATCAATGTAAAGGTATTTAGTGTCAAACATAGGATTATTGTTGTATTAAAGAGTGGGAATCTTTGCCTACCACTAGTACCACTGTAACCAGGTGGTAGGCAGCAATTCCTTGGTTATGCTATATAGTGGCATAAATGAGAAAAGCATTAATTTTCATTTAATGTCACTGGTTAGTAAGGGAGATTACTGTGGTGGCTTTTACACCTCCTCACTACAAGCCTCGGGGATGCAAAGCCAGTAGTTTAATGTCAATGGCTTAACCACTACACTACCGAGGCTGGTGCATAGTCGGCATAGAACGTATTAAATGCATGTCCATTTATAAACATAAAGTATGTTAATACTTCAGACATGATTGTGCACCCTACCAATAAAAACCCACTATTTTACTCGACCATAGCGATGTTAATGCGGACTGAGAGATGGCTTTCCAGTTTGGGGGGTTCTGTAACAACACGGGACTCCATTTTTTCAAAAGGCAAACTGTTTGCCAAGTTGTTACCCAGTGAACTAGTAAAATTGGTCTATTGGAAACTGTAGGCCAATGACAATACTGGACAGTCATGAAGATCACATTGTAATATTAGGCTATTTTTGGTACATCCCGGCAAATTTCGTTTTTTCTGGCATCATAAATTAAAGCGAAGTGTTCTGAATGAGAACTCGTTAAAAATTATAACAAAAGAAAACTAAAAATTGGTAATGGAATATTGAAAAAGCAGAAATCTGTTTTATAACGGTAAACAATCATGTCTTTTAATGGTATTCTGCCAATTCTGCTGATGAGAGGATACATGGTTCTCTTGATGAGATGACGCCAATTCTGCTGATGAAAGAATATTACCTGTACAATCTGATTTTCACATTTACATCAATTAGTACGATTTAAAATCACTATATTGGCAATTCACACACAAAGCAGTTTGCAGTCACGTAGCATCATTAACTTTCTGGCTATCCTCCTGAATAATATCTCGAAATCCAAGTTTATCATAGTCTTCTTTCTGCATCAAGTTTCTAAAATAAAAAGTTTAAAAACTCACAGATTAAAAAAGGTGAAAGGTTACCAGTATCAAAAGCAAGAACAGTGAGACCCACAAAACTATAGTGAAACTACTCTAAACGTCTTGGTTTCAAGAGGTGTCCAGTTTAGAGAGGTTCTCTTCCATACAGATATTCAAAATGTCTGGTATTGAGGGAATTCTGGTTTACAGAGGGTCCGGTTTTGAGAGGTTTCACTGTTCTAATAATTGTATAACTCAATTATACTAAAACAGGTGGGTTTTTAAAATATACTTTGAACTGGTATCATAATACTTTTAAATTCATGCACATACATATAATATTATGTTGATCATCTTGAGTCTTTTTATTTATTGTCCCTAAATAAATAAATGCAATTTTGCAACAAAATATGAGGAACGACACAAATTTCAAGCAGTATGTACAGGTATCAATATTATTAGTTACGTAACGAATTTATTACCTTGTAGATCTGTTTTTATAAATTGTAAAAAAAAATTACACTGACTAAAACCACCTTAAAATTAATGTTATCTCTTATCTGTAATGTTTAAGTCATATTGAACATTACAAACACGCTTACTTTTCCATTCTGCACTTCAGGTACTCGAGGGACGTTTCTCTGCATTTGGTGTTTTCTAGTTCATTACGCCGAAGACACCGCATGTACTTAAACATGACCTCTTTACATTCACCTGGGTAAAACAATCATAAATGATTACCAAATAGAGATGTTCATGTACCAAAACTGAATTTGGAAAGAAAACATGTTAACAGGTAAGAAATGAATACACCATGTGGCTAATTATACTAAGTAAAGTACCGGTGAGGTACATGTACATGATATGCCCGTCAGGAGTTTGATGGAAAATCATAGATATCAATGAATATGTTACATCATAGTGACCTAGTAATAATATGTGATACACCACCATCCCAAGTTGTTCCTACGTGTGAGGTTTAATGGTCCTATATGCATCTGTATGCAAGATATGATCCGGACAAAGATTTATTGTTATGTGCCGTAGACTGAAAAGTAGGTCACAGTGACCTACTAATAGTACGTGACACACCACCATCCCAAGTTGTTCCTACATGTGAGATTTGATGGTCCTGTATGCATCTGTATGCAAGATATGGATGGAAAGATTTCCACCTATCACCCCCATTATATTGATGTGTATAAAGAGGGAACCTCACCCTAACCCCAAACCTAACCCTAAATCTACCTGTACATAATGTAACTCTAACCCTAACAATAGGGTAACGATTGGATATTTTACCAAACAGTATGGCATGAGTTAACCATCTACTAGGGTGAGTTGATAGGAGGTTGAGTTGACCAGCAATTGGTTACTGGTACACTGCTTATAAATTTCAAAAAGTTTGTTTTGTTTAACGACACTGCTAGAGCACATTGATTTATTAATCATCAGCTATTGGATATCAAACATTTGGTAATCCTGACTCGTAGTCAGTATTGGGAACCAGCTACATTTTCTTAATGCAGCATGGGATTTTTTATATTATGCACTTTTCCAGACAGGAAAGCACCTACCATGGCCATTGACCAGTTGTGGTGCACTGGCTGGAACGAGAAAAAAACCCAATCAGTTGAACGGATCCACTGAGGTGGTCCGATCCTCAGATGCAAGCATCTCAAGCAAGCACCTGACGGTTGACCTCTTATATATGTTATAAATTTCAATGCGTGCAACTACAAGCTGGGCTACATGTACATGATCGAAATCTTTTATCCGACTTTTATCTTAATTATGATAGGCCTATTATGTGGGATGTATTCATTTGTATAATGATCTTAATGTTGGAATTTTTATATTGGTGTTGATCATTAATTTATTCATTTATTTACCATTGTTTGACACCCAATAGCTAATATATTTTCGTACTGGGGTATCTTTAAACGTTCATTCGCAACTTTGATAATGCACCTTTAACTTTAAGGCTTTAAAATGGCAGCTAGGCCTCTCAAACTTCAGAATAGTATTTTAGTGTACGCATACCCTTGTGATCTAATGGGAAGCTGCCCTTCTCCGGCGGTTTTACAAAAGACTTATTCGCAAAAGTCATTTGTGTCGACATACTTGGTAACTGTTTTGTTTCAGACTTGGCCTTGTTAAATTTCCACCAACTTTCACACAAATCACATTCGCACGTTCTAAGAATTAGAGTTATCGCCCTTACTATTGACTGCGTTTATTTGCCATTTGGTTTAGTGTTTATTTTATTTTATTTCTAAAGTAAACTGACAGGCTGTTTCTATTTTACCTTATTCTTTTTGCCATCACATGTACTGAGTTTGGACTCTTTGTCAACGCACTTTAGGTCGAATATGGGACAACATTTATTGTCATAACAATCAGTATGTGTGTGTGTGTGTGTGTGTGTGTGTGTCTCTCGCTCTCTCTATTTCATTCTACCCCAGAAGGTGGGATCTATGGTCCGTTCTGTGATACAAAAATGTTTTGTAAATAAATTCGGTTTGGTTTGACTTAAGAAGAAAAGTAGGCCTACAAGACAGTAACAAGTGTTTTGGAAATGACAAAAAAACAACAACCCCAAAACACACTATTTTTTATTGTAATTTAGAAAACAGTTGACAGAAATAAATAACTTGTGGTAAATTCCATAGTATGATAAACATGTTCTCAATGGGGAAAGACTATATAGTTCAGTTGGGAAAGACAATATTGTTTTCATAACTTGGTTATTAACTATTGACAGAAAAGAATGAGATTTTTTTTTTACCACCAGTTTATTGAACTTGTTTTAAAGCCACTAACTTGAAAACAAAATAGCAGAGAACTGGATTAATGCAGTTTTACTGCAGTATGTTGTGTCTAATAAAAATAAAACGGTCAGATTGCGATTCATTCCAGTTTGAGTTGTCGAAACGTTTGATTTCAATCAGCTAAAAACTTAGGAATTAAAAAACAAAAAGGAAAACAGAGAGGGCCAGACAAATAAAAAAATTATTTACCTTTTTAATAATATTTATTTTACATAGTTTGAAAGGAAAATCAATAAGATATTCAAGGATTTTCAAGAATATGAGAAAGACATGCAGTCTGAAATTTAAAATGATCCTATGTATATAATATAATACTCAAAGGTGCCATTTAAAAAGTAAAACAGAGATGCTTGTTTACTGAGCTGCACGAAGGAAATAATATTAATTAATAATGTTTGCCTTTGTTTGTAATTTTAGATGATATTATGAATTCTGATTATTGGGAAGATGACTTCTCTGACCATTCTTCAGATATTGGAAGTGTAAGGAGTGAGGTTCGATCCACCATGCCCCAGCTTGTCAGCAGTCAATGCTATGGCCGAGGCAAATCTCTGTCTGACATCATTTTTCCTAGAATACCCAGACATTTGAGGAATATACCACAGAAAACCCAGGTAATGTATGTGAAATGCATAGATGTCTGTAAATAATTGGAAAGTACACAGTTTATAACAAACATGCTTAGAACAAACTATTGCATAGAATGAAGTGATCTTAAAGTCTCGTTATATCTCCATATACATTAATATCCAACTTGTGCAAATGTGTACACCGAACTACTGCTATAATGAACTTACTATCAGAAAGTTCCGGTTTGTTATAAGAGAACTTTACTGGATTTGTGAATTTTTACGTATTTGTGTGTACGATGGGACCTCAGGCCTTTGACAGTAATATTATTGCTTGCATAAGTATAATAAATTTTGCATAACCCAGAACATTAGGACATCATTTGCATCACCTCGGGTGAGCACTGTACCAACTAATCTAGATCCCACTCCTGTAGCAATACAAAGGAGACAACAAATTCCTTAGTTGAAAAATATATATATACATACATGTGTAATTATGTAAAATGCTCTACAACTAGGGTGGAAATGTGATGTTGTTTTTTTTTTCTATGAGATAGTACCCATTGTCTCCAACATATGTTGAATTTCGCTTCTGAGGTTTGTGATTGGTTGTTCTGATTGACAGTAAACACATGACGTCGTTTTATTACATTTCTGTGTCATCATTAACTTACACACATTCAACGTAATGTTCAGGCTTTTTGTTTAGTGTGTCCATTTAACTGTGTGTGTGTGTGTGTGTGTGTGTGTGCATGTGTGTTTGTGTGTGTATGTGTGTGTGTTTGTGTCTATCACATGTGTGTGTGTGTGTATTACTTTTTCAGGGTGTATCTAACTGGCGAGTTATATAAGTTACATGTAGATACTTTTGGCAACCATTTGTAAGATAAATCATTCCATCAAGTGCTCATGCATTATTCGCTAGTGTCTAGAACTATTCAAAGCAGTAGGAAACAAATTATAATGCATATTCTTCATATTTCTTTTACCAAAATGACAAGAATATGAAAATTGTTTTACAAAAATTTTAATATCTGCTTTTAGCCAACAGAATTTCAAAGTCGAGGTCGCGGGAGAGCCCATGTTTTAAAAGAGCGGATCGAGAATTTGGAGTCATCCAGCAGGTCCAGCAGCCAGGAGTCGTTGTCATCTCTCTTACAGGCAATGGATGCCACATCGAGGCCCGGGAATTCTGCTAAACCAGAATCATCAGTTGAGAAAACCTCGAAAAACATCTATGATACACTGTTTTTGGATGTATGTTAGTGAATATATGTGTTTTTAATCATGTATCTTAGTTGCACTGGATAAAATTTTAACCGTTTGTGATTTCTGGATCTCAACAGTTCATATATATTTTGATCTTGGAAGGTTAAGTTGCCAAATTAACCCATTGCTAATTTTTATACAAAGTGGCTACAACATTTACATGTACTAATTGGCTAATAAAATGTTGTTTACATTAGCCACTTTTTAATTGTTTTCAAATATCCTACATATCTAAGAAATGTCTAAAACAAATTTATTTCCAGTGTGTCTCCTACTCACCTCCTACCAAGTCGCTCCTATTAGATTTTACTACATGTATATTGAAATGTAATTAACACCTGTTGACTTTGTTATTAATATTTTCAAGTCGAGAGGTGAAATAAATATTGTTTAAACAAATATTTTCAAGTCAATGTCCACCATTTGTTTCAATAATTTACTTTTAATAATATCTTAATATACATCACCCAAAGACTGTCACAGTGATATATTAGATAAATTAACATAAACTAGATTGGCTTTCAGAATTATTTACTACTTTCCATATTTACAGTTGACCGATTCAGCTACAGAAGATGCAGAGGATGGAGACACAGATTTTGTTGTGCCCCCTCTTCCTTCCAAGAGAAACTTTTCATTCCGCCCTTGTGTTCCTCCTGCCCTGAGAAAACCTGTTCCCAATTTGAAGTGTATGGACGACTTCCCTAGTCTTAGTGGTGATGCAGAAAGTACTGCTACACATGAATCGGACCCTATGACTGAATCATCATCTAGAACTTCATGTTTTGAGGACACAGAGTTGCCAAAAACCTTAGATGATGTTGTGCCTGTGTCTTTTGTTGAAGAGGCAGATTTATTAGCAGAATTACCAAGTAACTGGACAGTGAAAAAATCGAAAAATAAATCAAAAACAAAACAAAAGTTGAAGAAAGGATGCAAGAAAGTTGAAAAAAGTAATGATAAAAAAGACTGTTTCAGTGTTCCTTCAGGACTTAGAAAGGTGTCACTCCAGGGTTCAGACTCCACGACACATGTGGCAACTGAAGGCTGGGTGGTGAAGGGAGATAACGTGATTCAAATAGAGGGACTTCCGTCAATTGGGGACACTAGCAATCTGGAGGATCTGATTTCATCATTCGGCACAGTTCTTAATATGCAACACAGATTGCTGAGTGACAAGCGTGTGATACGAATTAGGTAACCAATTAATAGAGATTATTATACGAGCTTGTGTGTCGTACTGATTTTACAAAATGAGTCGGGATTTTCGTAAAATCATTACAACTTACACGCGAGTGTAATAATTTCTTTATTATCCATATTATTATTGTTGTTTTCTTTATGGATAACAAGACCCAACTCAAAATGTTTCCGCCACAACTAGAAGAAGATAACGAAATGACATCATATTTCAAATGCACAGTGTGAGCTAGGACTGAAGAAGCAACGTCATGTTATGACATCACTTCCCAAAATTACGTCATTACACTTGTCATTACACGTGTGCTTTGTATGATTATCATTAACTGTTATGTTGAATCATATGGATAATAATGTACCATATTAATATATTATTTCAAATCATGTATATATAGAGTCTACTTCCTGAGTTACTGTTAAAAGTTTGTTTTGTTTAGTGACACCACTAGAGCACATTGATTTATTAATCATCAGCTGTTGGATGTCAAACACTTGGTAATTTTAACATATAGTCTTAGAGAGGAAGCCTGCTACATTTTTCCATTAGTAGCAAGGGATCTTTTATATGCACCATCCCATAGACAGAATAGCACATACCATGGCCTTTTATATACCAGTCATGGGGTACTGGCTGGAATGAGAAATAACTCAATGGGCCCATCCTTGGGGATTGATCCTAGATTGACCGAGTATCAAGTGAGTACTTTACCACTGGCCTATGTCCTGCTCAGCATGGTACGGTAAATGGGATCTAGCATACTCAAATGTAATTTACTGTTTTTCTTACATAGTTTCATATCTCCAGGTTTAAGTGGGAGGGGCGTAACCTATTAATGGGATCTAGCATACTCAAATGTAGTTTACTGTTTTTCTTACATAGTATCATATCTCCAGGTTTAAGTGGGAGGAACGTAACCTATTAATGGGATCTAGCATACTCAAATGTAGTTTACTGTTTTTCTTGCATAGTTTCGTATCTCCAGGTTTAAGTGGGAGGGACGTAACCTATTAATGGGATCTAGCATACTCAAATGTAGTTTACTGTTTTTCTTACATAGTTTCATATCTCCAGGTTTAAGTGGGAGGGGCGTAACCTATTAATGGGATCTAGCATACTCAAATGTAGTTTACTGTTTTTCTTACATAGTTTCATATCTCCAGGTTTAAGTGGGAGGGGCGTAACCTATTAATGGGATCTAGCATACTCAAATGTAGTTTACTGTTTTTCTTACATAGTTTCATATCTCCAGGTTTAAGTGGGAGGGGCGTAACCTATTAATGGGATCTAGCATACTCAAATGTAATTTACTGTTTTTCTTACATAGTTTCGTATCTCCAGGTTTAAGTGGGAGGGGCGTAACCTATTGGTAAAGTGTTTGACTGATGTGTGGTCGGTCTGGATGCGATCCACATCAGTGGGCCCCATTAGGCTATTCTCATTTAAGCCAGTGCTCCACAACTGGTGTTACTGTGGTATGAAAATGAAATGAAACAAATAAAAATGGAACACCAGGGCCTCGTTCCACAAAACAATCTTAGCACTACTTATCATCTTAAATACCTACTACCGTGACTTATCCCTAAGATCGCCAGCCTGTCCTCGACACAGTGTAGTTTTCTATCATCATAATTTACAGTAGGTCTGAGGCTGTTGTAAGCCACTAAAGTTTTGTTTTGTTCAAATAAACGAAGTGGGTCAGTAAACATGCAGTAGGGTTATATAAAAGCTTCTTTACTAACATGGATGGTCAAAAGAATACCGGCTCACTCTATCCAATCCCAAAAGGATCCAGCAAGGAGCTACCTTTCGATCAACTAAGTCAAATCAACCAATTAGCTCCATTTTCAATTTTGACGAACCATTCTAAATTATGCGTCAAAATTACCTTCAAGAAATTACACAACATTTTATGTTTGGCTTCAATCCTACAGAGCATGTGCAAATTCAAGAGCATCAAAACCAACCCTTGCCTTTACTGACCCTAGCCGGGCTGTTTGTGGTCCCATGCACATGCCTGCGCAGGCAACACCCTCTCCCATCACCCCAAAACTTTTTCTGTCCTGGACGGAGGAGCCGGTGAAAGTTGACAGCTGTGTCCATGACATGCGTGTGCTACAACAGCTTGTTCGGAATGTGCACGTTAAAACCTATGACCTGACCTGAACGTAACATGGATGGTTATATGTACATGTATGTCCAAGATGGACTTCGCCTCACAGAGAGTCTAGCTGGAAATGTGGATGTTAAAATGCTTTCTAAGATTTAAATAATTTGTTCTCATTCTAGGTACAACACTGCCGAGGCGTGTGAATGGGCCATGGCTTGTCTTCATGACTCAGACTGTATTTTTTCAGGTAAGCTTGGCAGGTTCAATCACTCCTGAGACACTTCTCTCAGTATGGGTTATCTCCCTTTCTAACCAGAGTTAAACTCTACACTAATACAACAGACCATCAGGCTGGTAGGTACAGGGTTAGCAGCCCGGGAACCGGCTCCCATCCAGAGCAAGTTTTAAGGACTCAGTGGGTAGGTATAAGACCACTACACCTTCTTCTCTCACACTAACAACTAACCCTCTATTTTGACAGACAGCCCAGATGGCCGAGGTGTGTGCACAGGACAGCGTGCTTGAATCTTAATTGGATATAAGCACGAAAAATAAGTTGAAATGTACTGATACTGTACCAAATAAATCCCATAGGCAACAATGTTAATGTATCTAGATAAAAACACTTTATGCAATATATCAAATTATGACCCATAAATATCAGTACCACAACCTCCCTCAAAGTATTAACTGAAGAAAGTGGAATCTTTCATAGCTCATTTTCAATATTACTGGATGTTTTTACATCACTCCTAGTTTCGCACAAAATTTTATTACTTAGTTTTACACGTATTCAATAAAATAAAAGTGCATACATTTATTCTCAGATAGGCATCTCAGGGCTAAATCAACAAGGTTCCAGCAACGGGCAGCTCATTAGATCTAATAATTCGAAAATAAATTAGCTCAATATTTCCTTTTTGGGAATGGCTCCAAATTATGTCAAAATCACCGTAACAAATTCATGCTTAATATTTCAAATTGGCTCCTTAAATTCCTGTGGGAACACATTACAAATTCCATAACACCAAAACACACCCTCGCTCGCTATACAGGTGCTTAGGTTGGATGATCAGACCTCCTCAGTGGAACCATTAGAACTGTGTTCATGTTTCTTCCCATCCCAACCAGTGCTCTACGACTGGTATATCACATTGTGGTATGTGCTATCCTGTCTGTGGAATGGCACATATAACAGATACCTTACTACTAATGAAAAAATGTTTTGACATCCAATAGCCAATGATTATAAATCAATGTGCTTTAGTGGTGTTGTTAAACAAAACAAACTAACTTTTTTATTGTCGCATGTGTGAGATTGCTAGTATATGTGTATAACACACAATAACCCTAATGTTTGCATACAATTTTGTGATTATTTAGTACCTACCAGAATACATCCACAGGACTCGAACTTAACGTCAGCAATTGCCACAGTTGAGATATAAATTGCCGTAGGTGGAGACCATCATCGATGACACTTTTCTGCCATCGGTAAAGCTCCTCAACAATGGCAAAATATATACACCTGGTGTACATTGTCTGCCAATATTTAACATTTGCACACTATTGCCATAGGCAGGCTTACAATAGCCATCGGTGGGACGTTTCACCCATGGCATTTGTTTTTAAGGTTGTCGTGGGAGACCAATTCTTAAGTTTGAGTCCTGCATCCAGTTATACAAAATCAGTTAAATGCATTATTTGTTCTTGTCATATACTTACTACGACTACAAATCTCACTGGTGCATTTTCTGTGGAGTTCAGTATACTATATATTTGATAATTTGGGAGAATAAAAATGTGGCCTCTTAATACAGATGGACATTTTAGTATAATTTATTAATTGGTAGCTTATTAATTGTAATAACAAGATAATGTGTGTTAAATTTCAGATTCCAACTGTGTCCTTGTGTGTTCGGTGGTACAAGATTGAACTAAAGTCCAAGAAGCTAGAAGCATGTGTTGATTTTTAATATACTCTCAGTCGTTAATTGAACACCACCAAATTTTGACCATGTGTCTTGTACTTTGCAAGTAATTGAGATCATTTTGTGAAGGATAAACACTGAAAGTAATGATCTGTGTATATACTGAGGATATCGAAAATGACGGACAGCGAGTGAAAATGACATTGTATTAATATTAAATGTATTTTAGGGAAAAAGACAGAAACCATGAATATGCATGAAAATGTATGGTAATTAAGTATGGAGATGACCTCACATTTATGTGGTTTCCATAAGTAATTTATTCATGCCATCTCGGTAAATACACAGTAGATACACGATATGTAAAAATGGTCAGTACGTCAGCACGAACAACTACTTCTAGGCACCGTTTTTACAGGGGCCTAGCTTCCATATTCGCAGGTACGCAGCTGCGTACCACCTGAGATTACAAATATTTTTTTTAAATTAAAATATATGATATAAATGAGTGTATGCTCAGCCAATAGAGTTTTATTCCATCGCCGAAAAAGTCTGCGTACCACGTGAAAATCCCAAGCTAGGTCTCTGTTTTATTTGCATTACAATTTAGGTGGTGCCTAATTTATTTCCAGATGTATATAACAGTTGTATAACATTTAATTCTATATAATTTTAAAACAAAATTGTAAACCGACACCTCTGATGTTGTTATATATTTTTAATTTGTATTTCATTGCATGCCAAGTAGTAAAATAAATACATGGATATCATTTAAAATTTTATTATTCAATGCATATTTTTAATGTACATTCTACATTCTAAGTGGCTCTCAGCAATGCAATGTTTAATCCTTTTCATTAATCGTATCAGTTGTGATTCTTAGAAATTCTAAATAAATGTTTACTGTTATGCATGCATGTTTGTTTGCTCCTACATTTTGTTTATGCATGCAATCATGAACACATACATACACACACAGATACACACACACACACACACACACACACAATGACACACAGACATACACAACTCACACACAGAAACACACACACAGACATACACATAAACTCTCACACAGAAACACACACACAAACAGACCTACACATAAACACACACAGATGCACACAAACAGACATACACAGAAACACACACACACACACGTGCGCGCGCACACACACAAAAGAACAACCAGAACGTGTTTGTTGTAATGTTAAATAATAAAGAATTAAAATTAAAATCTAGCCACTTTTTTGCTTTTCTGTACGAGTTCTACATACGTGTAAATATCATAGACAGACTGAGCAATCAGGCTTGTCCTAGAAGCCCTACACCCAAGTCAGTATTAATAAATTAGTATTTTATAGAAGAACTATGTTGACTAAAGAATGACCCTCTATCTTTATAACGGTAAAACTTCATGGTAAACCTTCATGATACACCTATGCTTCGTGGGGCAAGGGGGCAGTTGATCCTCCAGAAAAAAATCCGGAAAAATTATAAAAACTTAAGAAAATTATCTTCTTAACAGTTTAAGGAGTTTTAGACTGTTAACTATTCAGTTGCCTCCTCTCTCTCTCTCTCCCCCCCCCCCCCCCCCCAAACAGCCCTGAAATCATTTCTGAATGTTGTGAGTACATGTATATCTTGACAAATTGCTTTATTGCTTGCTGATTTGAGTTCTGGATTTTTATATCTTTTTATTATTTGTGGGGTTTTTTTGTTGGGGTGGGGGAGGAGGTGGGAGATCATAAAATACTTTTTATAAAGTAGACTAGGTTTGATTTGAGATGCTGAAAAATAGCTTTATTTATAAGTATCATACTGTATGGTGTAGTTTTCAACTTTTGTTTCACGATCGTTTCAGCCTTTAACAGTACAACCAGACGGTACTGTTCGTCTGTCTGTCCCACATATACTACAGTTTTCTGAACTTTTTTGTAATATTCAAGATACTGAGCAGAAGAAATTTTCTGTATAAATTCATCATATAGAGATAAAGATCAAGTTTGACTATCTTGAGGATTGACTCTATTTATATGGAGTTGTGGCTCTTAAGAGATATGAAAATGTGTAGTGCCTAGTATGGGACATTTATTGCTTTAGCAGTAGTATCAGAATGTTTGCTTTTAAGCAGGGCTTCTAGATTATGATAGCCCCACTCCCTTGTTTAGTGATATTCTATGTTGAGCTAGTAAATAACTACTATTGCCATGCCCGACGGCTAGTGATTTAAAAAAACCCATTTTGGTCCAATGTCTTATTTTGTATATTTGAATATGCTGCCCCCACACCAACCCCCAATGTTAGTGTTTCTAAGCTCTATCTCCCTCTATAGGTGACATATCCAATTATTATTTAATAAAATTGTATTTACTTAAAGGGACATTCCTGAGTTTGCTGCATTGTAAGATGTTTCCGACTAATAAAATATTTCTACGATTAAACTTACATATTAAATATATTTTCTTGTTTAGAATATCAGTGTCTGTATATCTAACATTTTTCTGGTCGTCTTAATATTTATAAGAAGCCCAAACTGGATTTCGTCTTCAAATAATTTCGTACGTACAGAAAAAAACAAAATATTTTCGAAAATAAAACAAAATTTTACCCAGTACAACGATTAGAACGATCAGAAACATGTTTAATATACAGCCACTAACATTTTATGCAGAAAAATATATTTTATATTTAATTACAATCGATAAAAAGTCTCTTTTAGTCGATAACATCTTAAACATTGCAGCAAACTCAGGAATGTCCCTTTAAAGTAATGAAGGCTAGTAAATTTTTAATCATGGCTAGTTTATTTTAAAAATCACTAATCCCATGGCTAATGGATTTTATAGAAATTCTAGAAGCCCTGTTTTAGGTGGGAATCACGTTTCTGATCCCTGGCATAAATGTGTTTAGTAGACCTCAGGTAGCACTGGCCGACCATTCACAATCGTATGTAATGATTGATAGAGTACAGCCTCTTTAGATCGGAATGAAAATGTTAGGACGCATTATAGCATCATAGTATTTGATCGCCTAACCAAATGAAACAGGCAAGACAACTTTCCTTTTCACACAGACTGTCATCATTTTAGTTTCAGTCGATCAGTTCTTGCAAGTCATATACTATACTTCTCCACGTAAACACAGTACTTTGAGTCCAAGGAGCACCGAGTACGTTACAGACAGCAGAAAGAACTTTGCTTCTAACTCTGTGACCACAGTCTATAACAGGCTTCAGGATTCAAATTATATGGGGAACACTTGTTTGGTTCCATGCTCTATGAACATCAGAACCCATCGGTAATAGGTTTTTAGAACTTTAGGTTATATGTTTTTTGCGGATTGCGAACAACACATTACCAGAAAGGTTTCAGCGAAATGCAGAGACCTGCTATAAATGGTATAACCTTGTTGCAAATAAAGTAATCGTTTTGGCAGTTACCTTTGTTGTTTTGTTTGGGGGGGGGGGGGGGGGGGGGGGGGGGGGGGGGGGGGGGGTCCCTGTCCAACAGTCCTTGACTTGGCTGGCTGCACATGGATCTGGATAGTCATACAGCCTCATTAATCTCATTCAAGTCCTGATGTCATTGTCTGGCAAACGTTCTTATAGTATGGCTCATGCCTGACCTGTATCAATAGGTGTACGTGATGTGTAGCTTGTCTGTGATTGTGAGATTAGCACGAAAAAAGGGGATTAAACCCAAAATGTCCAAGCCTGGACAAAAGATTCATGGTTTCTACCTTGGATTTACCCTCCCATTCAGTGGCGACATCTTTTGTTCTTTTTTTTCTTCTTTTTTGTTGTATTATTCCACCTGTGTTGTAAACGTTCACACGTTCGGCAGTTGCATTTGCTTTGCTTTTGTCGTCCAACAGACCTTGACTTAGTCGACTGCATGATGGTATGTGCAGCCATCTCAATTGCTTGCTCATAAATCTTGTCAAAGTCGTACTACACGCTATACTGTATTCTTCACCTCATTTACCATAAAATAAAAAAGTGCTCGAACTAGTATTACAAAGGTGTTATTTACAACGTGGCCGTGATGCTGGCGAGATCTGACAGTTGAATATGAGTAAATTTAAAAATGGTAAACCCAAAGTTGTTTAGCCTGAACACAAAAGATATTTTGCTTCTGCTTTTTATTTGTCTTCCATCCAGTGTTGTTGTCTATGGAGACCAGTCACTTCTAGTGTCTAATGTTACTTCATTTCAATGTATTGTTTCCAGAAAAAATAACCCCACAGTTTATTAATTAGGTGCCGATTTAGACCTCCCTTCAATTAAATGAATCAATGCGATCTATGATGTACAGTTAACTTAATTGTATATATCTTAATTTATAAAAAGGAATTAAATATACAACAGATTCATCTGAAAAGTACTTTGTTTTCTTCTTCTTTTTTTTGGTTCTTTTTGGGTGGTATTTTTTTTTAAAAACTAATAACAGATGTGTGCAGTGGTAGGGTCTCCACGAGTACTCAAGTACTCGGACACGCACCGAGTCTAGCAAGACTAGAGTCCCTTCACAGGACTGGAGTACTCGTGCAAGGAAGATGACTCATATAATTACATGTTTACGTTATTTTGCCATACGCTTGTCGCCGGTTACATTATAGGGTTATGAGATATGGAGGAAAAACAAAAGTCGAATGTATGGAATGCAATACAGTGATATGCGTTGGCATCCATGTTCAGCGCTGTAATTAAGATGCATAGGCTAAATTAATGCTATTTTACTTTATTCCTCAGTCTCAATATCATCCAAGACTCGGGTCCGGGTCGAGTTTGACCCTCGAGTACTCGAGTCCAATATTTTGGACTCGTGGGGGCCCTAATGTGTAGCCATCTAACTTCAGGGACTAGCTCTGTTTAAATATTAAAAGCTAGATAGTGTTCCATGTTCATATTGTTATAACTGGACACCATGTATTAATTAATGTTCATCACTTCGTATGGTAATAACAAGAACGACACAAACTACAATCAGTATGTGCAAGCATTGAGAGACAAAAAAAATCTGTAAACTATTTCGTCTCTTATCGGTATATGATTTTTTGTTTTAATCTAGTACGACCTCATAGTTATATACTGATGAGGTATGACTTTTCTTGTGTACGTTGTGTTCTGTATGGAGGTCATTGCTAATGGCATAAGAAATGAGGTTCATTCGTTTTGGGGACAATTAAGGCATTTGGCCTGGTATGCATATTCAACGATATATAATGCACATTATTGCTTAATATCAACACGTATAATCGTATAGTTAATTAATAAAACGGTTAAATGTGACGGCTATTATATATAACGGGCGCAGCCATTTTGTACCATCTCAGTGAGTACGCCCTCTGGCGAGCTGGTGGTTACGTAATACTAAACGCGTAACGTCAGGAATGAGCCTTAGAACTAGAGAAACACAATCTACCTGGTTTTTGCGGGATGATAAATAGTCATACATTGCAATGTTCTGTAATAATACACATCCCAGTAAGCCAGCAATAAGTATATCCAGCACTATATATATATATATATATATATATATATATATATATATATATATATATATATATATATATATATATATATATTATTTTTTAATACAAAATAAAATACCATTGTCAAAGTGGCTACACAACAAGTCGAAACAATTAACAATGTTTTGCCCATGCATTAACCAACGTACTGAAATGATATACAGAGTGTTTTCTTAGTTAATTGGTCTATGCTGTTAGTTGCTTCTACCTGTGATTCCTGATTGGCAGGTAACCAGACGAGCCAATTAACTGACGCTGTCTAGACACAAAAATACATACCGGTATTGTGGAATATTACCTGTCGCCCCTAAAATTGTACTGGACATGGTTTATTACTGTAAATAGTTCTGTAAAACTATTGATTAAGTAGACTTTTCCATCTAAAACTACAGAACTGACCAATTACGTAGTCCCAAAGAAACGAAAATTATCACTTGGGTATCGTGGGTTGTCGTTTTTGCTCCAACTTAGCATATCAATAAGCCTAATAGTGTACATTTTTCCTTTGGATTATTTAACAGAGAAGAACACTCTAACCCCATTTTGTACCGTTAATGCAACTTAAAATATATTTAGTTAAATAGTGTATTATATTATTACGTCATTTATGCTGTTTTACAAGTCAGGTTGATCAAAGAGAAGCGCCTTGTCGAAAATTACTGCTTTTGTTTACACTGTACATACAGGAGATGGTCAGGAGCTGACGTCTCTTCGCCCCAAGCTATCCCACTGGACGTCACAAAAACGAAACAAAATGGCTGCCCCCAGTTATCAGGAATAATCATGTTTTTTTATTAACTCTAAAATTACGCGTTTTTCATTTGCTAAAGTATCAGTATGTGTTGGTGGTCCGGGTATGCATCTTTCCAACACATAAGGCTCTTGTTTGAGTTGACCCTACCTTTAAGACACAATGGGAGTTTTATGTTGAGCACCTGAATCAAAGTCACGGACCGAACAATACACGCAAAGATAAAAGCAATAGTGCTTGCAAGGCCACAGTGGCAATGCGGATAATTTTGGGTTCAAAGCAGACATTTCTTATGCTAATGGAGCAGCTTGAGAGAGCAATGTATTTTACTGTTAACCGTCACCACACCTATTTTATAGATAGCAGATAGATTAACAAGGATATGGTAAAAATTATATATTATAAAATGGAATCATGAAATATACGAAGTTTGTACATGTATATTACTTATAAAGTTTGTTGTTTAAGGACACCACATATAAGCACTTTCCAACAGATAGGACAGTGCATACCATGGTCTTTGGTATATCAGTCACTGGTTGGAACTGGAAAGCGCTTTATCAATGGGCTACGTCCCGCCACGCGAGCTATTTCTTGTGAGTGATTATTCTCTTCAATCCATTCAAACCAAAATTGCAGGGTTATAATTTTAAAGGGGTTTTTTCAGCTTTCTTTTCTTTTTTTTCTTTTTTCTTTTTCTTTTTATTATTCTTTCTCTTCATTTTTCTTTCTTTCTTTCTTTTTGTTGTATAAAATTAGTTTTTAAAAAGAAGATTGCTTAACAACTATTTTCATTTGTTTATGGTTTAGCGTTTTAAGCTAATTTCAGCGTTTATTTTTAAATGATTGTAGCACAGCCCCGACTTTCAATTTATTTCGGAAATTGTAGTGAATTAAAGTCTGACTTTGCCGCTCTGCAGCCAGTTTGATTTGTTTTTATTGCTGCCCAGTAAGGCAAATATAGTACAACTCGGTCATCTATGTCCAAGCCTTTAGTCCTTGAAAGTATTGACAAGAAAATATAAGGTGGGCGAACAGAAGAGGTGTGTGGTAAAGTACCTGTACGTTCTGTGTTTGTATCAGATAGTCTTTGTTAACAATGTGGGTGGTGCTGACATGGCTGGACAATATGTACCTACTGGCGATCGGTCAGACTTCACTACTCTCCCACCAGCTAGATGAATCGACAGTTTATAGTGTTGACCTGCCCCCACACCACATGCCTGAAAAGTAAAGAAACTGTGGATATTGCATGGGTCTTTCTAATTAATGTAGATAAACTTTATTTTATTTCATATTTTGTTTTATTAATATATATATATATATATATTTCCTTTCATTATTTACAGTATTATAAACAATGCTCAAAGCGATTATTAATATTATTTTTTAAAGTATATTTCCGGGAGGCATCACCGAACCCTCAAATAAAATTCGCTCGCCATAGTCTAGAATTGTTTTTGCACTTGCACCATGTACTACCAAATACAAGATTTATTATAGCAACATAAGGTGAGTCACTTAGGGTTCCAGAAGAAGAAGCAGATAGGAATCCAGACAGCCGGATAAATAACAAGTAAGATTAACCTGTTAGATATTATAATTCATCTTACCTATAAGTGCAAACTTAGATACGATTTTTGAGGGGGTGGGAAATGAAATTTAACTTCTTACGCATGTATACAGTTATTGACATGTTCTTTCTACCGACAGTTGACGACCGACTTAATAAACGCATTATTTTTGGTAGCCAAATAAAATATGCTAAGCACTAGGCTTTTTAACCAATACTTACACTATAAGGGGAAAAACCCTTCAAATTAGATAGCTAGGCTAGTATAACTCTCCCCCCCCCCCCCATTGTATTTCATTATAATCCAAAGACGGGGGGGGGGGGGTCTTGGATAATCGTTGAGTACACTAGAATAGGGACTTAGGACAATAGGAACAACCTCAACACCAAACTAGGGTTTACAAACAGACAGCATGCACAGTACATAGGGTGCATTGATTAATGATAACAATGCACCCGACCCCATTTAATGGCCCAGCACGTACTCTAATAATAAGGAGCCGGACAAAAGAATACCGGCTCCGAGTACACAATTGCACTGCACCCAGGGGAAGCCGGACAAAAGAATACCGGCCTACCGTATCCCACCCCCAAATACTTGCTGCTGGTGGTCTACTTGGTATTTGGTGACACTGAAGAGGGGGACGTTGTTGACTGCAACAACAACAAGATCGGGGAAAACCCCGGAACAACAGCGCCTTGCCTACCGGTGTACACAAGTGCATGAGCCTCCCCTGGGTTGTCATGCCACGATCAGAAGCGGTCAGGCCCTTTTAAGGGCCATATGGGCAACTAGGGAGACACCAGAGCATCATAGAGGTCTAATTAACGAGCTACTCGCGATTCACTAATGTCAAAACCTATATTACCTCTGGAACTTTCTTTTTGACCGACCGTTCAAAATTGCGCCCAATTTCCTCAACCCAAATTGCGCACCTTTTCTCTTTGGCATAATACTTTGCTCCATTTCAAATTCAATAGCACCATCATGGTCAGTACCTTCTGCTCAAGCAACTTATCTTCTTTCTTTTTTCATTATAATTAGTGTCCGGGGGAGCACGACTCGACCGCCGATAAACTTCACTCGCCACAGGCTATGCCCTCCCCCGCTAAAATTACTGCACACGCACTTGCACCCCCCCCCCCCCCCCGCATTATTTCCTGCATTCGTCCACTGCCAAAAAAGTGGGGTTTTTTGTGTAATGACACTACTAGAGCACATTGATCAATTAATCATCGGCTATTGGATGTCAAACATTTCGTTATTCTGACTCTTAGTCATCAGAGGAACCCGCTACATTTTCCATAGCCCGAGTACTCTGACTGTAAGAGAGCTAGACGGACATTTGGACATAAATACGCTCTAATCCGCCCAGCTCTCTTACAGTCAAAGTACTCGGGATACATTTTTCCCATTTAGCAGCAAGGGATCTTTTATATGCACTTGATCAGAGACAGGAAAGCACATACCACGGCCTTTGACCAGTTGTGGTGCACTGGTTGGAACAAGAAAACCCCCAATCAGTTGAATGGATGCACCGAAGAGGTTCGATCCTGCGACGCAAGCACCTCGAGTGAGCGCTCGACCGACTGAGCAAAACCCCGCCTCCTCCACTGTCAAATAATAGCTAATTCACTCGATCGATCGTGTCGTCTTGAACGGAATCTCAGGTGATGTCAGAGTTTTTTCAAGTTCAAGTTAAGTTAGTTTTGTCGACAACACGTGTGCTTTAAGGAAGGAAATGTTTTATTTAACGACGCACTCAACACATTTTATTTACGGTTGTGTGGCGTCAGACATATGGTTAAGGACCACACAGATATTGAATGAGGAAACCCGCTGTCGCCACTTCATGGGCTACTCTTTTCGGTTAGCAGCAAGGGATATTTTATATGCACAATCCCACAGACAGGGTAGTACATACCACGGCCTTTGATATACCAGACGTGGTGCACTGGCTGGAACGCGAAATCGTGTGCTTGTAAACTCGAGTGAGAAAGTCATTGTTGTCAATCACTTCGATTAATCTCTGTCCTGACACCGTAATTATAACAGCTGACTAAACAATATTCTAGGATTGATATTTAATAAATACTCCTTTCCAACTCTCGATTCTCGAATTGATACAAGGCAGGCGCGGATCCAAGGGCTGGGTGCTGGGGGTGTTACTTATGCATAAATTAAATCCAGTATTTAATTTCACTTTGAAAGTCACAAGTTTCTTTATATTTAAGCGCATTTACATAATTGCTCAACTGTTTTGTGTTCATGTTTATGCAAACTTGAATGAATGAATGAAATGAATGAATTAATGAATTAATTAATTAATTAATTAATGACAGTTTAACGACACCCCAGCACAATAATAAATATCGGCTATTAGGTGTGAAACAAAGGTAAGTACATTAATATGATTATTTCCATTAAAAATAAAAATTATAAACTTGAATACTGTAGGTGCCCATTTTAAACTTTGCAACCCCTCCCCAGAACAATTCTGCATCCACACCTGCAAGGTCAATTATTGTCAACACACACATGGACAGGTGGCCGTTTTTCTCATACACTGACGTGGAAATAACTTATGTATTGATTTTGGTCACATACTGAAAATAATGGACATCACCGTTCTTGTCGTTCGATAGTAGATGTTGTCACAGGTCAAATATTTTTTTTTGCCAATAGTCTACGGTTGGCAATAATTATAATTCTAAGAAATAAAAAAATTTCTTCTAAATTTGATGGAAATATTTATTTATTTTTATTTGTATTTATTTATTTATATTATATTATATTATTATTATTTAATTTGTTTACCTTGTTAATATTTAGCTGCTTTGGCAAGGTACCATTCCCTATAGTAAACTGCATTTCGTAAATTTATACTGTACATGTACTTCATTTACCCAAATGTTGTGCCCTAGTCGATTAATTTTGAATATATTAAATAAAAACACGATTTGACATTTTGCTGTCCAAAGTAATTTTAAAAGTCGTCTAGAGCACCAATATTTGGGTAAATAAAGTAAAATTTCAGTATGAAAAAAAGAGAAAGAATTTTACATTTTGCTGTCCAAATTAATAAAAAAAATCGTCTAATGCACCAATATTTGTGTAAATAAAGTGAACTCACAGTTCTTCCATTTTGGTGTGGAACTATTTGAAAGGGCCGTAATCCATGCTTACTGTCAGTTGAGCTATGTCAGTATCACCTGAGCCCGGGAAACACGGAACCTGCAGTGTCTACCGGGTATTCATTGCCCATGTGGTTCATACACTCGCGAAATGTCCATAATCGCACCCGATGCCGACCGTGTTGCTGTGGGTATAGGACAGATACACCCTGAACAGCAATCAAAGTATCCACAGGAGAAAAATGACGGAAATGTATTCAAGGAAGTAAGCACTATGGTATATATGACATCCTGGCAAACTTTGTTTCTTTCTCTTTTTCAGCAATATTTATTTCTTTTCATATTTAAATTGCAAAAATATATTACTGTCGTAACATGTATGTAATATGGAGAAGGCCTAGTAAGTTGCGTAACTTGATCCTGGTCCACTTGTTCTTTAAAAGCAATACAATGTGTTTCAATCAATCCTGGGTCAAAACAAATCTCTGACCCTGTCTCTCTTCAAAACTATTCAAGGATGTGCATGTGACACTACTTTACTTTCTTTAGAAAAGGTAAACGGACAGTCTGGTGTGCCCTGTGTCTTTACCTACATGATGATCAATCCTTACCATCAAAGCAGGGTCAGATGATCCAACCACCTACTTAAATGTATTACATTTATCTTGTATGTCAGGCTAAGCGACCTGGACCTCGTTCCAAGCTAATAAGATCGCTTCGGGGCACGGGCCCCTGGGAAGAAGGAGAAGACAATTGGGAACTATTCCATTCACACAAGATGACATACTGTGCAGCACTCAACACACGTTGCCTACCGAGCTGAAATATGGCACCTGTCTCGGTGGCGCAGTGGTCAAGCCATCGGATTACAGGCTGGTAAGTACAGGGTACCGGTACCGGGTCCAACCAAGGGCGAGTTCTTAAGGACTTAATGGTTAGGTGTATGGCCACTACACCCTCTTCTCTCTCATTAACCACCAACCAACTAACAACTAACCCACTATCTTGGACAGGCAGCCCAGATTGCTGAGTTGTGTGCCCAGGACAGAGTGTTTGAACCTTAATTGGATATAAGCACGAACATAAGTTACAATCAAATGAAATACTAGTATGGCTTAACCGTGAACCGAGTTAACCAAATACACCCACTCCTGGGCTCCTGTGTGGCATGATCCAGACAGTGCACCACGACTGGTACATCAAAGGTCGTGTGTGCTATCCTGTCTGTGGGATGGTGCATATACAAGATCCCTTGCTGCTAATCGAAAAGAGTAGCCCATGAAGTGGCGACAACGGGTTTCCTCCCTTAATATCTGTGTGATCTTTAACCATATGCCCGACGCCATGTAACCGTAAATAAAATGTGTTGAGTGCGTCGTAAAATAAAACATTTCCTTCCTTCTTCCTGATACGCGGGGTATATTCGAATAGGTCAAACATTCAAATACAAACTTTGTTATACACTAAAATGTTATATTTTCTAATAATATTATGAAATGTTTTATTGTTATGTCTTGTGTTTATTATTTTGTTAATAAATATAATAATAATGAAATGAAATGTGGACTGATTCAAATGGAGATAAAAAACCAAAAAACATCTGGCCACAACTCGGAACAATCGGAGAAAAATGTTGGGGCTAAAGAGACGACCTGCTGCTGATTGTGGAGTTCATGGACGCGGTACAACTCACGATTTGAATTAAAGGAGCATAAAGAAACTGAACGCAGAAGAAGAAGAAGAAATGGAGATAATGGTCAAATGACTAGCGATTCACTGAACCATTTCTACAACTTATTTTATTGTTCGACCAAGTGGCGTTACGACCAACTGTAGGCCTAATTGAATCTTTAAGTGTGGTTGTAAGTCTGATGGGTTGTGGCAACAAATGTACATGCACTGGAGTGCACTGAAATGCGTATGTTACTGTGAGAATTAAAGGTTCAATAAATAGAGGATATTTCATGTTTTTTATAATATGATTTAAATCTCATCGCGTGAAGTTTACAATCATATCGCACTCGTCGCGCTTGCGCGCCCAGTGTGATGTAATTGCAAACTTCACGAGATGAGATATAAATCATATTTGACAAAAAACAAGAAATTTTCTATTTATTATATAACTTTTGGCAATTTACCTTTATTTTTAAAATGCCAGCAGCAAAATAGTTCCGGCTTTCTTACAATGAAGACAACACTTTCTACAGTGACGATAACACATTTTAGAGATTTTCACTCTAAAATGTGTTATCGTCACTGAGTGACTGCTAACACTTTTATTTCACTTATATTTTAAGATATTTCACTAAATGTTATATAATAAAAACCACGCGTGCTCGCCAGTTGCGTATGACATCAATACAGCATATCCAGTGGTGTATACCTCTATATATTGCAATTCTTAATCGGGTTACTCTATGATGTGGCTTCAATATATTCTCCATTATCAACAAAAATCCTCATGAATAAATTGATTACCTTGTAGTAGTTGTACTTTTGACATGTAGTCTTAGAGAGGAAAGCCGCTACTTCTTTCCATTAATAGCACGGGATCTTTTATATGCACCATCCCACAGAGAAAATAGCGCATATTACCACGGCCTTTGATATACCAGTTGTGTTGCACTAGTTGGGACGAGAAATAACCCACTGGATTCACCGAATGGGATCGATCTTAGACGGACCGCGCATCAGGCGTGCGCTTTACCACTGAGCTACATCCTGCTTCAAGAAAGAAAGAAACTCAACACATTTTTATAGCAGTTTTATAGCAGGATCACGTCCTGTCATGGACGGAGGGGCTCTTGCGCCCACGACAGGCGTGCGCTACAACAGCTTGTTCTGAATGTGCACGTAAAAACCTATGACATGACATGACAGGATCACGTAGCCCAGTGGTAAAACGCTCGCCTGATGCGCGGTCGCTTTAGGATCGATTCCCGCCGGTGGGCACATTGGGCTCTTTCTCGGTAAAGGACCAGGACACGCGCTGACGTCACATCATGAGCTGGTCTTTTTGATCAGTCAAGGGATAGCCGGTATGTGATGTGGCGGATCTAGTGAACAGTCCTCACATCGACACGCCACTCCCTAGCTCGACTGTCATCTAGCCCTATCCTGTTTATACATGCTTGGATGTCTGTTGTGACATATTTAAACAGGATATTGCTTAGAGGCGCGGGTGCGGGTGGTGGTTTTCCGAGGTCGAAACCCAGAGCATAAGCAAATTTTCTTTTTTGTTTTCTCAACATATTTTCCGGGGGGGGGGGGGGGGGGGTTGAGGCGCGTGACTTGAGTCCCCTTTAAACTACGGTCATTACAATCTAGACACACACATCCAGCACAAATTGCTGCACAACACGCTGGGTTAGAGAACTCTTGATATATTTTCCCATACGATTAATTATGGACAGTACATACCGCCGCGGCCTTTGATACACCAGTTGTGGAGTACTGGTTGGAAGGGGAAATACCCATGGGACTACTGATTGCAATTTATCCAGCGTACACATAGGCTAGCAACGCTAGGGAGGCGGCGCTTCGTCTTTTAAAAAAAAGTGCTCAAGTTAAACTAGCAAAACCCACTCCTGAACCACCAACCAAGTCCTACGTACCCTACCAATTCCCTCAAAATAAATAAATAAATAAATTATAATAAAAAAAATTGTACGAAACTAACTATCACACTATGCCCCCCCCCCCCCCCCCCCCAACACACACACAAGCCGTATGCCTGATACCCTTATGTCCAGTCCATACATTAAATTTTATTCCCTGATATAAAAAGATAAAACGACACAGGAGACAGCTACCTCTTTCCATAGTCCTTGATCCGCCAGGGCTGTGATGTTTACAAACATAATACATCTCCGTGAGCGTGTCGGTTGAACACAATTACTGGTCACCACTCACCGACCGACCTTGCAATGTGACCAAGAAAGCTGTGAACCGTGACGAGGCAAATACCGGTTACCTCTATAGCGTTGACCCTGGAGGTTTGCACTCACGATGCGTTTGTCGTCGACTACCTGTGTGGACGAATGATTTGGATATATACACATCTTTCTACAGATCGCTGTAGGTAAGTGATATACTTTTCTTTTTCTTCTTTTTTTACAGTCTAAACAGATAACATAAATCGATAATTTTGAGATGCAGTAAGAAAGAAAAAGTCAAGGTTTTTATGGATACGCTACTCATGAGAGAAACAGCATAGCTGCATTGCTACCTGTGGCTACTTACCTGTAATGTATTTGTCACGTGTCAAAATAATGTCAATATCCAGTGTATATTATTGCCGACATAATAAGTGTCTGAAGCGAACCTGAACCCGCTTCATATTTGAAGATAATACATTGTCCCCAGTTGAAAATTAATTACTATATAGCTGCCCCCTCCCCCCAGTTTTTGTTTATATTGGAACGCCTATGTCGTATCATCTAGAGTAATGTCGGTTTGATGTACGGAGCAATTTGTTCAAGGCTTAAAATAAGCTTAAAGACACAGTAAGATCATCACTGGCTGTTAATAATAATAAATTTAATAATGGAAACTTGTTGTTGTAAACGTGCTTTTTATTATTATAATTATTTATCATCGCTGGCCGGTGCATAATTGGTGGATGTAGAGAGTAGTTTCCGACGTGTCATGTGGGGTAAGATGATTTTCAAAAGATAGATTTCATGTGTCTGACGTAAAATTGGAAACGAAAAACAAAAACGAAATAAAAACAACCAAAAAACAAAATAAAAATAAAAACAAGCATTAAATATGACATTCAAGGACGCAGCGACTGAGTGAATATTCGCCCCGCCACTGTTTATGATGAATAAAACGATGGCGAATTCCTTCATGTATTACCAAGAACAGGTGGTCATAAACTAATTTCACATGATAAATAAGCAACCTGATGAAAAATCGATATTTCGGACTTACATGAATCCATTTACATATAGTTTGGTCCACCTGATCATGTAGATGACCACAATTTCTCAAATTAGAATACAATTTACGACCATGAAGGATTTTATGATGGTGTAAAACTATGGTGACCAATTTATATTCTCGAAACTTAATTTACATACATGTAGTTTTCATGTATTTTTTTTTTTCAGATTCTTTTTTAATTCTAGTTTTTGCAGATCTTGATTATTCACATTTTTCACACACAAAACGACAGCTTTACGTAAATAATCTATAAAACAAACAAAAAAGTATTATTCCATTACATTCCACAACAGTAAGGTATGTAGTATTTAAATAAATACCATTAACCCAGCCTCCTGTTTTATTACAGTAAAATGAAGGCCAAATCTCGCCAATCTAATTAAAATTAGCTACACTGGTTAATTACTATTACCTGTGGATCTAACAGCACCCCGTTGAAGCTCATGTCCAATTCGACCAATCAAAACCTTACTTGCAAAATCATGCCAGTGGTCTGAAAATAATTTGAAAACATTCGGGATTATGCCGAGGGTATACGAAATGATTCGGGTGAATTACGAAGTATGCCTGAAACTAATTTCAATATAAAATTTTATATAAAATTCGTTTCAAGACGAAAAAACCCCCAAATCGTGATGGTATAGCCATAAACTTTGTTTATACTAGTATACAATCCAGAGTTTATTACTGCACTTTTCGCCCTGTTTTTTAATGTTGAAATAGACCAACAAGTTCGCCTATTGCATAAATAGTCTCGCCCGATATTATTAGAATTCGTATGCTCTCGAATAACACTATAAAAGGCGAAGTGTAATTGGTCGATATTTAAATTGTTATTTATAGACGAAATGTCACCTGGACATGGGAGGACACGCAATGCTGTTATGTCTACTGGTAGACCAGTAGAGCTAAGTTAATCAGATTGAAATCTTGCGAACGACTTCGATAGAAGTTTAAAAACAAATCCTTTATGGTGTGTTTTAAATCTTAAAATGCTCCTTGGTTGTATATTAAATGTCCTGGTGTGTACACTCCTGGAAAAAGACTTTGATCCGTAATTATGGTATTGTTGACAAGAGGTTTGTTCGCTCAATTTTTAAACAAGTGTCGCAATTACTATGCAGGCCTTTCCCCAGGATGTTATAATTGGCATTTTAAACTACGTGTCTATTATGTGTCAATGTACTGGTATCGTTTTATGTAAACCAAAAATTGCTCTTGTTGCCAAATTCTCAATTAAAAATATAGATTAATTCTCACGTAAATATGCATGATTTAAACTAAGATCAGTCGATGTTCGACATAATGTATATATACATTTTAATGCTGGCTTTTATCAGTCGTAGTTTAAAATGTGTTTAGTCCTTACCAACTGTGGAACAAGGTGTCAAAAAGAGTAGTCGAAGTAAGACAGTGTTTTGCCATTTATTTCCTAGGGCTATGAAACAAATGTTAAAACAGTCTTGCTTCGATTGTTTTTTTGTTTTTTTACAAAATGGTGGTTGATTCCATGAACCTCTATTTAGTGCCTCGTGTACTGGAGGACAGCCACTTCCGAATTTGGCAACAAGAGTGAAATTTTACATAAAACGAACACCAGTACTCAATGGTCTGTAAATGATGGCTCCACCATCACCATTTACAGGTTAGTGTTCAGGCTGGATGTTAATTATAGATGCCATGGTGTCGAGAACGTAATGTTCAGGTCTCAGAGGACGTTCCCGTGATCCGGTGAGTGACATGGTTTCAAATGACAGATTTGACAGCTGTGGCGGGAGTGTTCATGACGGGTGCCACCGGTGGGGGCAGGATATGCTAATCTTTCGCGAGCACCAGCCCCAAGTTCAGCCACAAAACGTTTAGCTAACGTTCGCTATTTGATTGGTTCCCGACGTGGCCATTTGGTTTTATTTCATTTCAACTTATTTTCGTGTTTATATTCAATTAAGGTTCAAGTACACTGTCCTGGGCACACACCTCAAATATCTGGGCTGTCTGTCCAGGACAGTGGGTTAGTTGTTAGTTGGTTAGTGAGAGAGAAGAGGGTGTAGTGGCCTGCCTGGCCTCATACCTACCTATTGAGCCCTGGGTTGGAGCTGGTATCGGGCTACGAACCCTGTACTTACCAGCCTGTAGTTCGATGGCTTAAAAACTGCACTACCTAGGCCGGTTATTTAGTTTTAACATGAAGCGCATACTCCAGTCTCGCGGGCGTTTTTCTGCTCGGTCTGGCTCAACGCAGCCCTGATTAGTATCATCACTGTTATGACAGTGATTCACGAGTGTGTGTCATTACAGCTGTATTTATTCTAATGAGATCTGCCTGGTGATAGTTTTGATAAATTTAGTAAACTTGTCTGGGGTGGCTGTCCTCTGTGGCGGTGCAAGTGGGGTGAAATCTCCAATAAAGGATCTCCTCGGGAGTGGCTGTCCTATATAGTGGAGTCATGGAATCAACCACTATTTGTCCCAAATGCCCATTGGACTCTGCATCGTGCAGTGATACGGCCCTGGTCTTGTGTTACGGTTTTATCGTTCATATTTAGACCAATGACGACTGTTTAACATGAGGCGAAATGCCAAGGGAACGTTTGGGGAGGTTTGGAGTGGGGTCGTAAAAATTAAAATTAATATATAATAAAATATATAACTGTCGCAAATTTAGGGATGGGGTCGAGCCCCTCCACCCCCCCCCCCCCCCCCCCCCCCCAGATCCACCTCTGAAAATGTTTAGATGATTTATCTGTGTCAGCTGGGGGCTAGGTCGGGGGTGAGAGGCAACATCTGAATTGTCTGGACTACTTACTGATACTACATCAATGTCATGCCCTACTCACATACTGTTGTTAACGTCATTAGTGGTTTTATCAGAAGAAAGATATTTGCCATTGTCATCAAGCACAGATGTACGTCAGCTAAAGTGACCATGTTAAACGGATTAAGACAATTTGACAAGCACTTTGTCAAGATGACCTATATAACATTCTATGGCTTATTTTTGACAGTTCTTTACACTGTGTTTTAATTTAACTGTTGAATGTTTATATTGCTGTTGATCATAATTTTTTTTTTTTTTTGCATTACCATAGTTTGACACCCAATAGCCGATGTATTTTTCGTGCTGGGATGTCGTTAAACATCCATTCATTCATTATTTTTGACAGTTTTAAAAAAATTGTTTTACAGTTGGGATCATGATCTGAGTCATGTTCAGGAGGCCGAGCGCTCGTGAGCGCTTGCTAAATTTGTTTTTGCACCAACCGTTAAATATACGTGATAAGATAGCATACGATGAAAACCAAATTGTTCGCTAA
The DNA here is from genome assembly GCF_016097555.1 of Gigantopelta aegis. Lineage (NCBI taxonomy): Eukaryota > Metazoa > Mollusca > Gastropoda > Neomphalida > Peltospiridae > Gigantopelta > Gigantopelta aegis. The sequence goes on from NC_054706.1 coordinate 68,846,366, forward strand.
CTAACACACCCCCCCCCCCCCCCCCCCCCCCTCCACCCCACCCCATCGAGTTAAACAAATGGTTTTGGTAATCGTCCCCTAGTCAACCTGAACTGAAATGTTAAGATCTCAATGGTCTTTCAACCATATGAGAACGCCGCTGGCACAAACCTGCCAGCAACTTACTGGATGATCAAGTTGTAACTCATTTGGCCGGCTGTATCGGTTTTGCGGTTAAGCAGGCATTGGCCGTAAAATATTAGGCATTGACCGTAACATATTTCATTGAGTATATCAAAGGCTGTGGTATGTGCTAACCTGTCTATGGGATGGTGCATATAAAAGATCCCTTGCTACTAATGAAAAGATGTAGCGGGGTTCCTGTCTATGACTGTGTCAAAATGACCATATGTTTGACATCCAATAGCCGATGATTAATAAATCAATGTACTCTAGTGGTGTCGTTAAACAAAAACAAACTTTTTTTTAACCTTAGAACTGAAATATTAAAATCTCACTGGTCTTTCAACCATATGAGAACATCACTGACACAAACCTGCCAACATCTTACTAGATACTAATCAAATTGCAACCCATTTGGCCGCCCGTATCGGTGTTACGGTTAAGTCATCAAACATAACATTATGCAGGCATTGACCGTAACATATTTCTCTAGGAGCTCAGTAAACATTGGTAGCACTATAAACAAAACAAAACAAAACAAAACAAAAGAAGAAAAGAAAAGAAAAATAAGAAAAATAGAAGTTAAGTAAGGTTGAGGGTTTTATTATTTTTATTTTTTTAATTAATTAATTAAAATGGTCACTTTTTGTATTATAGGTTATATAAATGATTACACAATTGTTAATAAAGAGACTGGCCCTGAGTTTGCAACTACTGTGGCTTTTTTTGTGACCGACAAAACATTTTAATGACTAGAATTACAGGCATCGCTTTGTTAAGAATTTTTATTATCAAGGTGTAATTTTAGTTGTTATAAATAATCTATAATGCTAGGATCAGACTACCAACTGCCAGCAGAAAGTTGGCCAACGTTTTGTTGTCACGACTTATTCGACTGTCTAATTGTTAGTCTGAGTGCTCATACAACTCGATTTTCGTCCCAGACCGACCGCTACGCCGCTAAGCAGTTAAAAGAGAATCCATCTAGTGTGTAAAAAAAGTTATTTGGCACTATAAAATATTTTTACATTTTTAAAATTACAATTTATTTACTTTTCTTTTTTTTTATAAAATGATTATCTGTATAACCCACATGTATCCACTAAACATAAACCCTAAGTACTAAAACTATAGTTACATATAAAAGAGAGACACTTCCAGACGAGAATGTATTTTATAACGTAACTGTAACACACTCGGCGTTATTGGTTGGGGATACCTATGGTATAACCAATGCATTTTTGGACATTATAATGTTTTATAGTATTCAATATCGATTTTTGTCTAAATATGTTTGTTCTTGGGGGTGTTCTTGCGAATTTAAAATTTTTTCCAACGGGCAAACGAAATTTGAACTAATTCGGTCAAAGGTCGTTCTAAATGTATTATCCGTATAATGCTTTACATTAAAACATTTTAAGATAAGTTAGTGTTATTAAAAAAAATTTAATAATAAAAAATTAAAAACAAATAACAAGAAAAGAAACTCCCAGAAAACCCCCAGGATGTGTATTTATTTGGTTAGGAGAACAAACGGAAATCTTGCAAGGGCTGAAACCTCGGAAGATGTCCATTTAACTGCGCGATTCTATCAGAATCCAGTTTCCAATTGACTTTTATATTTTAATTTCAACCAGTGCCCCACAACTGATATATCAGAGACCGTGGTATCATATTGTATAGCTGGATATAAATAATCCCATTGCTGTTATGGAAAACTGTAGCGGGTTTCCTCTGGATACTGTCAGAATGATCAAATGTTTGACATCAAATAGCTTAAATAAAATTAAAACGTGCTGATGTACACACATCTTCAGGGCTTCCAGGTTATGGTAGCCCCACTCCCATGGCTAGTGATATTCAATGTTGGGCTAGTAAATAACTACTATTGCCATGCCCGACGGCTAGTGAATTTTTTTTTTTTTGTCTAATGTTGTAGTTAAGTCTATTTTGTAAATATAAATATACTGACCCCACTCCAACCCCTACTGTTAGTGTTTTTAAGCTCTATCTGCCTCTTTAGGTGACATATCTGATTATTACTATTATTTAGTAAAATTGTATTAACTTAAAGTAAAGTAGGGCTAGTGAATTTTTAATCGTGGCTATAACATTTTTGAAATTACTGATCCCTGGCTAGTGGATTAAAACATTTTTTGTAAAAGCCCTGCATCTTCTTTTCCTTTCCTTGTGCAAATAAATGTTAGACGAAATCCGAGATTTGACCATTACCATCTCGAACTATGAGGTTCATCAAACTTGTCTCTGTCGCTGGTAGGCCTCGGTGGCGTCGTGATTAGGTCATCGGTCTACAGACTGGTAGGTACTGGGTTCGGATCCCAGTCGAGGCATGGGATTTGTAATCCACATACCGACTCCAAACCCTGAGTGAGTGCTCCGCAAGGCTCAATGGGTAGGTGTAAATCACTTGCACCGACCAGTTATCCATAACTGGTTCAACAAAGGCCATTGTTTGTGCTATCCTGCCTGTGGGAAGCGCAAATAAAAGATCCCTTACTGCCTGTCGTAAAAGAGTAGCCTGTGTGGCGACAGCGGGTTTCCTCTAAAAAAACAGTGTCAGAATGACCATATGTTTGACGTCCACTGATAAGATAAAAAATCAATGTGCTCTAGTGGCGTCGTTAAATAAAACAAAACCTTTTTTTACTGTCGCTTGTAATGTGAAAGAATCGTGTCCTAACAAAAATGAAAACTGCGGGTAGGAAAGAAGGGTGTAGTTGTGTACTCTTGGAGTGTCGTAACCATAGTAACAGCAACATTTTGACCTATTTGAACACAGCGTACGTTGATAGTGTCAATACAGCGCTGAAGTTTGTCACGAATGTTTGTTTGACGATACCAGCGTCTGCTAAATGAACCAACAGTTACTATATGTCATGTACGTGGTTATTCAATGCAGATTATGACACCAGAGCAGAAACACGCATTTGCTGCAAGGATGCTATTTCTAAGAGCTAGGGAGTCTGGTCATGTCATATATGCAACAATTATTCCATACTTAGAATTCATACAAAGAATTAAGACTATAAAATTATTTAGTACGTTTTTTTGACAGATTCAAGCAAGTAAAGTTTGTTTTGTTTAACGACATCAGTAGAGCACATTAATTTATTAATCATCGGCTACTGGATTTGTAGCATTTGGTGTAATTTTCACATATAGTTCTAGAGAAGAAACCCGCAAATTTTTCCATTAGTAGGAAAGGATCTTATATACGCACCATTAACATACAGAATAGCACATACATCGGACTTTGATATACGAGCCGTAGTGCATCGGCTGGAACGAGAAATAGCCCACTGGGCCCACCAACGGGGATTAATCCTAGACCTACCGCGCACCAGGTGAGCGCCTTACCACTGGGCTACGTCCCGCCCCCTATTATATACAAAGAGTTCATACATAGAATTCAGACTTCAAAATTACCGAGTCTACGTTTTTGACCGCTTCAACGAAATAATAATGAGCATTCGGGTCCTGCTGGGCCCCATTCCAAGAAGTGATCTTAGAAATAATGTCACCTTTTGTGCATTTATAACTAACTTATACACGTAAGGTGATCTTAGCGCTAAGATCGGTTCGTGGAACGCGGCCCGGACTGGAATTTCAAACCTGGGTGTTAACACGCAGTCTACACGCCCACTATATATAATACCATTGCGCTACGGCGCTAGACTCATTCCAGCTTGTAACATTAACAAACTAAACACCCTGAATTTCCAACCAGGACCGGGGCGGGACGTAGCCCAGTGGTAAAGTGCTCGCTTGATGCCCAGTCGGTCTGGGATCGATCCCCGTCTGTAGACACATTGGGCTGTTTCTTGTTCCAGCCGTTCAAAAGCCGTAGTATGTGCTATCCTGTCTGCGGAATGGTGCATATAAAAATCCTTTGCTACTAATGGAAACAAAATGTAGCGAATTTTTTCTCTAAGATTATATTTCCAAATGTTTGACATCCAATAGCCGATAATTAACATATTAATGCGCTCTAGTGGTGTCATGACAGCAAACAAACTTTACTTTTCCAACCAGGACCCGAATGCCCGTCGCTTTGACATTCATAAGAAACTAATATATTAAAATATTATACATCTTACCGGTTGTTACTAATTCTGTACAGCCATACATTACAGTAACCATATTCTTTTGAAGCTACTTTAATAATAATACTCGGAAGTCTTGACAGGCAATCTTGGTGGCCATGGCTCATAATGTCACTGGTTAAGTACATTTTGACAATCGCTCATTTGAATCTGTTTCATTGTCATTCATACTGCATAAGACGTTTGATAATGATTCATTATATATATATATATATATGTATGGGTTGCAGGCAAGGAGACCGATTATCTCCGTATATAAGTTCACTGTGTAAATTTATAAATAGATAACAAAAATCACTAAGCTATGAGCATTCATATACAAAAATTACTATGAGCATTCGTTTCCCCAGGTGGTACCAATACCCATCGTTACCCCAGGTGGTACCAGTGCCCATCGTTCCCCCATGTGGTACCAGTGTCCATCGTTCCCCTAGGTGGTACCAGTGTCCATCGTTACCCCAGGTGGTACCAGTGCCCATCGTTCCCCCATGTGGTACCAGTGTCCATCGTTCCCCTAGGTGGTACCAGTGTCCATCGTTCCCCTAGGTGGTACCAGTGCCCATCGTTCCCCTAGGTGGTACCAGTGCCCATCGTTCCCCTAGGTGGTACCAGTGTCCATCGTTCCCCTAGGTGGTACCAGTGCCCATCGTTCCCCTAGGTGGTACCAGTGCCCATCGTTCCCCTAGGTGGTACCAGTGTCCATCGTTCCCCTAGGTGGTACCAGTGTCCATCGTTCCCCTAGGTGGTACCAGTGCCCATCGTTCCCCTAGGTGGTACCAGTGTCCATCGTTCCCCTAGGTGGTACCAGTGCCCATCGTTCCCCTAGGTGGTACCAGTGTCCATCGTTCCCCTAGGTGGTACCAGTGCCCATCGTTCCCCCAAGTGGCACGAGTATCCATCGTTCCCCCAGGTGGTACCAGTGTCCATCGTTCTCCCAGGTGTACCAATGTCCATCGTTCTCCCAGGTGGTACCAGTGCCCATCGTTCTCCCATGTGGTACCAGTGTCCATCGTTCCCCTAGGTGGTACCAGTGCCCATCGTTCCCCCAAGTGGCACGAGTATCCATCGTTCCCCCAGGTGGTACCAGTGCCCATCGTTCTCCCAGGTGGTACCAATGCCCATCGTTCTCCCAGGTGGTACCAGTGCCCATCGTTCTTCCCGGTGGTACCAATGCCCATCGTTCTCCCAGGTGGTACCACTACCCATCGTTCCCCCAGGTGGTACCAGTGTCCATCGCTCTCCCAGGTGGTACCAGTGCCCATCGTTCTCCCAGGTGGTACCAATGCCCATCGTTCTCCCAGGTGGTACCAGTGCCCATCGTTCTTCCCGGTGGTACCAATGCCCATCGTTCTCCCAGGTGGTACCACTACCCATCGTTCCCCCAGGTGGTACCAGTGTCCATCGTTCTCCCAGGTGTACCAATGTCCATCGTTCTCCCAGGTGGTACCAGTGCCCATCGTTCTCCCAGGTGGTACCAATGTCCATCGTTCTCCCAGGTGGTACCAATTGTCCATCGCTCTCCCAGGTGGTACCAATGCCCATCGTTCTCCCAGGTGGTACCAATTTACATTTGCCCACACATTTTGGGTTTTGGTTTATTTATAAATAAGCTGCCTGAAACCTTAGTGGTATATGGGCATGTTAAAAATGTAAATAAGTATGATGCTAAATAAGATTTTATTTACACTTGTTATTACAAAGTTGATAGATTCACCAAGTCACGGAGTGGTGTGCTTACTGGAACACGATAATAGTTGAAGTGCTGTCCAGTTACGGTTCAAACACGCTATTATATTTTCAACACTCGGACCAATAATCTCTTTGCCAAACCCTAATTTTTAGCTAAATCTTAAAAGAAGAATAACAGGATACGTGGACTAACTTCTAAAAAGTTAAAGTTTGTTTTGTTTAACGACACCACTAGACCACATAGATTAATTAACCATCGGCTACTGGATGTCAAACATTAGGTAATTCTAACTCGTAGTCTTCAGTGGAAATCTGCCAAATGTTCCCAATAGCAGAAAGGGATCTTATAAATGCACTTTACCACAGACAGGAAAGCACATACCACGGCTTTGACCAGTTTTGGTGCACGGGTTGGAACGAGATCCACCGAGATGGTTCGATCCTGCGACGCAAGCACCTCAGGCGAGAGCTCAGCCGACTGAGCTAAATCCCGCCCCTCCTAAAAAACTAGCAATTAAATTGGGTATTCGTGAAACGAAAATTGTAAACAAATTATTTAAAAAGGCGTACTTTAATTATTTTAGGGGAGACATGCCATCTTGGTCCCCCTAGGATCTGCCTTTGTCTGGTTAGGGGGGAGGGACGTAGCCCAGTGGTACAGCGCTCGCTCGATGCGCGGTCGGTGTGGGATCGATCCCCGTTGGTGGGCCCATTGGGATATTTCTCGTTCCAACCAGTGCACCATGACTGGTACATCAAAGGCCGTGATATGTACTACCCTTGCTGCTAATCGAAAAACGTAGCCCATGAAGTGTCGACAGTGGGTTTCCTCTCTCAATATCTGAGTGGTCCTTAACCATATGTCTGACGCCATACAACCGTAAATAAAATGTGATGAGTGCGTCGTTAAATAAAACATTTCCTTCCTTCATTGTCTAGTTAGCTGATGGCAACATTACTAAAAACTCATAATGTTTGTCAGACGCAATATATTGACACATGTCAACTGTGTGAAAATTCACAGGTATGTTGAAATGTGTTGGTTGAAAGCTTTCACTCATCACAAGCCTCGCGGATATTAATGACGTAGTATGTTCTAGCTTTATTACTTTTAACGCCCTATATAGAGCATGCAAATAAATGAAGCTGTGAAAACATTTTATAAACACTTAATTCTGTGCTGGTAAAGCTAACGACAACGTATATCGGTATATCAAAAACCATGGTATGTGATGTCCGGTCTGTGGAAAAGTGATTATAAAAGAACCCTTGCTTCTGATGGAAAAATGTTGCCGGATTTGTCTAAGAATACATGTCAAAAGTCACCATGAACGTTTGACATCCAAACCTATAATTAATTAATCAATGTGTTCCAGTGGCGGTATGTGATGTCTTGTCTGTAGGACAGAGATTATAATATATCTCTTGCTGCTAATGGACAAAATGTAGCGGGTTTCTTCTTAGATTATGTAAAACAGAAATCATCAAATGTTTGACATCCAAAAGCCGTTGATTGATTAAAAGTGATTAGGCTCACAAGAGATTCATTGCTGCTGACGACAAAATGTATCCGAATTGTTCTAATATTACGTGTCAAAAGTCAACAAATGTTTAACATCCAAAAACCGATGATTAATTAATCAATGTGCTGTAGTGGCGCCGACGTGTATATCAAAGGTCGCGGTATGTGATGTCCTGTCTGTGGGAAAGTGATGATAAAAGATTCCTTGCTTCTAATGGGAAAAAATGTAGCAGGTTTCTTCTAAGATTAGGTAAACAAAATCATCAAATGATTAATTAATCAATGTGTTCTAGTGGTGCGAGTGCGAATATTTTTTACATGCTCATATACCATTAGAGTTTCGAGCATGTCCGTCCCGGGGCCTGTCTCTGTATAGCCAGGGGTTTGTCCCGGGACAGAAAAAAATTAAGCGGACAGTTTTGAAATTTACATCCAAAAATTAAATAGTGGGCCTTTAAAATTTCGATGCGCATCTCTAATATAAGTAATAAAGAAAATTCTACTCATTAAATTTGGTCGCTAGATTAGATCTGGTGGTCAAAAAGAAATTAGATAAGATCGGTGGCCTGACTCGGGATGGGGGGGGGGGGGGGGGGGGGGCGGGTTAGTAGAGTTGAAAATGGGCAGAATTTTGAAAATATCAATTAGTAAAACAGTTAGAATTTTTAAAAAAAGAAGAAAAAAAGAGAAAAAAGTTACAAGCCAAAAATAAAAAGAATTGACTGCTCGGTCGAATATTTATATAATTTGGTGCATTTTAGAAGGACAGTCCAAAAATAAATAAGAGAAAGAAGATAGGATCGGACTATTTAATAATATTAAAAAAAGAAAGTAATTTCGACATAAACTTTTGAACGAAGGTCTAAAAGTTTAAAGTCCGATCTATATGTCCACGTGAGTGGCCTCATTAAGGCCGTTAGGGTGCACAGCTTGTTGGGACGAGATGGGTTGCATCCCGTCAAGAAAACCCCTAGACGTTGAAGGTGTAGTGCTGTGCTGAAATACAGATCTTGAGAAGCCGGATCCGTCTGAACGTGAGAGAGAATCAGTCATGGGTTGGTATAGTGATGCGGACGGGCCCGACTCCGGAGGATACGAGATGGTATCACAATAAAACAAAGTAAAGTCTAGAAAAGAGTAGTAGGGGCCGATCCCGCTTCCTATTTCTTCTTAGAGTGGGGTGGTCAATCTTCTAGTGCTGCCAGGACAGGCTCGGACATGTAGAGACTAAACGCGAACAACCGTGGCGTTCTGCAGAATGGCCGTCATATGAGTCACGAAAAAAGAAAGTCAACATAGTCAGACGGAGAAATGACGTGGAGGCAAGGAATCTCGCTAAAAAAGAATCCAACCTGGTGGAAACAGAAGTGTTCCAGCGTTCAAGCAGTTCCAGTGGCCGCATACATCCCAGTAGAAAACTTCACTTCGCTGACAAAAACAACAAAAGTGAAGGATCCCCAAGTCGAGCCGCGAAAGCACGTGCAGTGTGCACGAACACGTCTTACCGCGACGAGCTCCAGACTGGGAATGTGTTCGAATGGTGTCGTTAAACAAAACAAACAAGACAAAAAATCGTTAATTCACCACTTACCGCTTAGCAGGACAGAATCAGGCTATATTCACTTATAATCATTAGTTTTAAAGAGGGGACGGGATGTAACCCAGTGCTAAAGTATTCGCCTAATGCGCGTTTGGTCTAGGATCGATCCCCGCCTGTGAGCCCATTGGATTATTTCTCGTTCCAGCCAGTGCACCACGGCTGGTATATCAAATACCGTGGTATATGTTGTCCTGTCTGTTGGGTGGTGCATATAAAAGAGTATTTGCTACTAATGAAAAAGTGTTGCGGGTTTCCTCTCCAAGACTATATGTCAGAATTACCAACTGTTTGACATCCAATAGTCGATGAATAATAAATCGATGTGCTTTAGTGGTGTCGTTAAAGAAAACAAACTTTTATACGATCTTTTATACAATATGCTTACAATTTCCCGTAATCAGGACTGTACCTAGTTACCACGTCTTTTGATATACAGGTCCTGGATCATGACGTATATTCAGGGCCGTACCCTGATCAAAATCCTGGGGTGGGGGTGGGGTGGGGGTGGGGGAGGGAGGGCACTACTTTTTATAAAAAAAATGAAACACTATACAAATTAAACCCTGTGATGTGTATGCTATTTTCTGGAGTAAAAAAAAAGAAGAAAAATGGTAAGACTGCCCCTCCTTCCCCCCACCCCCACCCCCCTCCCGGAGCGTACGGCCCTGATATTGCTTGTGTATGATATCAAATCATATCATATACCAGTAATACAAAGATACAACAATCGTAAAGAATATTGTTATAATGTGTTTTCTTCACGCTTGCTTGGTTCGCGCTTGTCTGTAGTTCATGGCAATGTCCTCGAGGGCCTTTTTCACGGTCTGGTTATTTTGTTTTGTGTTTATAATGGAATTTTTTAAAAGTTTGTCCTACTTAACAGACAAATCAACACTTTCACTGTTATGGACTGTAACACATCGTGTTGACTATTTTATTGTTGAGATGTTTTCGACTCATGGATCTTTTTAAGCACAAACATTACATACCCAGTATGTTTCCGAGCGTTCTAATGTCTGTAGTACGTCAAACTTCATTTGATTTGTACGTATGCAATGATTAGGTGGTAAAATCCACTTTGTGCTTCTACGAACATTAGGATGACTAAAACATATACTCTTCAAAAAAAAGTAGAGGAGCTCTAATGAGAATTTACAATTGCCAAAATTCTAAGGTATATTAACTGTGGGGAATGGTTATATGATAATAGTGAATTAATTGAGCAAACATTACAACCAGTAGTTCAGTATTACAGTAGGTTTTATGACCACCAAAGATCTTGAAGGATGACTGGGGTCAGACGTGAACTTTGAAATTTGACGAGTTTTTTTATCAGTAAATCGCAAATTCAAACAATAAAAATGACTAAAAACAAAACAATAACAACTGTATGATCAACAGAAAAAAGATCGACAGAAATAATGTTCCACAGTGATTAATGGACCTACCTGGAAATTGTCAAAATCGAGAATGACACCCACGCACGCGTACGGGGTAACTGCGTGATGCATGTGCAAACTATGGAATGTGTTTCGGTGTGTTGATAAACAGAAACTGAACGTTCTTTACTGGGATGTCTGTGGTCAAAACGTATGTTCGGTCTAATATTTCAGGATCCCCCACTTTGTTTTTTGAGAGTATATTTAGTATACAGGTACTGACATTTAAAACCATTTTTAAGGAAATTATTAATTAAGTAATTTTGGTCGTTAAACCGACTGTTCAATCAGAACTTGTTATAATGGCACAACACTCAGGACAGAAAAAATTTTGTTTGTTTAACGACAACACTAGAGCACATTGATTAATTAATCATTGGCTACTGGATGTCAGACACTTGGTAATTTTGACATTTTTCCATTAGCAGCAAGGGATCTTTTATTCCCACAAACAAGGAAAGCACATACCGTGGCCTTTGACTAGTTGTGGTGCACTGGTTGGAACGAGAAAAAACCGAATCGGTTAAATGGATCCATAGAGGTTTTTCTACCCTGAGACGCAAGCGCTTTAAAGTGACAATCTCTTGAGACAGTTTTGTTAATTGAAGGGGCGGGACGTAGCTCAGTGGTACAGCGCTCGCCTGATGCGCGATCGATCTAGGATCGATTCCTGTCGGTGGGCTATTTCTCGTTCCAGCCAGTGCTCCGCAACTGGTGTAACAAAAGCCGTGGTATGTATTATCCTGTCTGTGGGATGGTGCATAGAAAAGATCCCATGCTGCTAATCGAAAAGAGTAGGCCACGAAGTGGCGACAGCAGGTTTCTTCTCTCATTATCTGTGTGGTCCTTAACCATATGTCCGACGCCATATAACCGTAAATAAAATGTGTTGAGTGCGTCGTTAAATAAAAGATCTCCTTCTGTTAATTGAAATCAGACATCACTGAGATGTTATTGCTTAGAGTATCCATTTCCATTCATCCAAAGTGTTTCTGGATACACTGGTATTCCTAATTCTTCAAAATACATCTTTCATATTTAAAAAAAACCCCACCATACGTTGTTACAGACGTACATCTGAGAAGTTACAGTTATGGAGATCAACAGTTACTGTAGTCTGCATTTTAAGGCAACACACTACCATTTGTCGTGTCGTTACTTATGTCATGTCATAGGGTTTTACGTGCACATTCAGAACAAGCTGTTGTAGCGCACGCCTGTCGTGGGCTCAAGATTCGGCCTTGACAGGAAAGGTTGGGGGAGGGGAGAGGAGGGACCGCCTGCACTGGCAGGTGCAAGGGAGCACCAGCAGCCCGATCAAATCGGTAGCAGGCGGGTGGGGGTGGTGGTGGTGCTATGGAATTTGAATGGAGCAGTTAAATGCCAAAGAGAAAAGGGTGCGCAATTTTGATTGCTGTGGCAGCTTAATATAGTCCGGTTCAGGAAATAGTTCCTCATAATATAGTCCGGTTCAGGAAATAGTTCCTCATAAAAAAAATACTTCAAAATTCCGATATGCTTTTAGAAATCTTTCCTTGATGATTATATGTAGGTTGACCTCTGTAGTATTTAAATAACCCATTGGCTAGAAGTAACCTGTTATATGTAGTACTGACTGGTAACGACTGTGCAAGTGGTATGGTGCCACTTGTGTAACAGCAACACGAGGCGGTGTTCAGGCATTGGAGCCATTACTTTAAAAATTCGTGGTCGACCTATGTTAATTGATACTTGTCAGTCGAGAGCACTCCTTAAAATTAGTAGGTCACATGACCATCTCGATAGTGTGGTATTTTTTCACAGAATATATTCTGACATAAAAATGGCCATAGATCACAGTTATCTTCCCATTTGGAAAATCCGGAAATTTGTCCGCGCAAGTGTGATTATTTCATGGTAGACAGCTTTGAAGTGGCAACTATTTGACTGATGTTAACAGAAGAGAGCATGTAGTTTGTAAACATATGTAACTTGTTGACCTTGAAGACTTGTTTGTGGTAATTCCGGCCCATACAAAAGTAGTGCTTTTTGTGTAAAATGGGTGTACTCCGGCCAGGTTTTGTGAGTGTGTTTGTTTAAACCAATATCATGGGAGAAAGAGCTGGACAACAGGGGTTGTCCTTTTCAAGGGAATGTTTCCCCTAGGCAGGCAAAGGTGCATACAAAAATCCATGGGCCTGCTGATAATAAAAATTTTATAGCCACTAATGCTATATAGAAACATATAGCGTAATTAATTGTGGTCTGTGGCCAAATTGTATTGAACTGCATGGAGTAATTAATGGTGGTGTGTAACCTTAATGACATTGTGATACCATTACCCCAGTAGTTCCCTGTTTCAAGGTCGCAGACTCTTGTTTCACTCTGCTGTAACTCTATCCTGTTAGAGATTTCTAGAGTACACAATATCAAGTTCAAGTTGTTTACTGCGTTAAGTTTTGCAACTTATCAGCATTATAACAATGAAATACAATATTATGTACAATGTAGAGTAAACAAATTTATTAGTGTCCATTTTCACACGTTGAAACAAGGGACCTATTGTTTTCAAGGTATTTATATTTTTTACTTCGCATAAATTGCATTTTGAGATACCGTACCAGAAACAACCATGCAGCTGGCCTGTTTTATAATGCACAAAATAATACCAGGGCCGTACATATTGAGGGTATGAGGCAGTGGCTAACACTCGACAAATGAGAAAAAGTTCCTTTTTAGTGTAAAAGTTCACTTTTTGTTTAACTGTAGAAGAGTGTATCAACGGCCGTGGTATGTGCTATCCTGTCTGTCGGATAATGCTTATAAAAGATATATTTCTACTAATTGAAAAATGCAGCGAATTCTCCTACGTTTGACATCCTATAGCCGATTATTAATATATCAAGTGCTCTAGTTTAGTCTCTGACATCGCCAGTGCAAGGGCCGAACGTCAGAATTCGTAAATTCCACGGCAATTTTAAAAAAGAATTGCAATTGGTGGAAACAGGTCCTTACGGCAAGAGCTGAACCGCCTATGGCAATGTTTTTTAAAGTGATACTGTAACAAATAAATGCCCTGAAAGGCTTATCCTTGTATATGTAGACTCTACACAACATGCTGCAAATGTTAAATACTGTGCAGAGAATGTACACAGGTCGAAGACATTCGCCCATTTTGAAGAGCGGGGACCGACGGCACAAGTGCAATCGTGATGCTCTCTACATACGGCAATTATCATCTCAACGACGGCACTTTTGCGAGAAACGGTGCCGCGTTGAGGTCGAGCCCTGCAGTGGCCAATCCGGACGGGGGTGTAGGAATATCTAAGGGTTGGGTGGGAAATAAGATACGCGGTTGTTGATCAACAGTACGGGCTTGTGTGGGGAATAGTACGGGGTGTGTCGGACTATAAGGGTTGTGTAGGAATAGTAAGGGTTGATCGCAAATGAAATATTACACACACCATCAAGATCTCCTTGTGTTAGCCACTCAGTACTGTTTTATCTACAGATATTGCCTTCTGATTAAGTCCTTGTGTACTGTCTTAATCTTACGCCATCTGACTGATTGTATTGAAGTGTTGTACTGTTTTATTATACGATTGAGCTTCTGATTACAGTGTTTGGTACTGTTTTATCTATCGTATCTCGTCGCCTTTTCCGATTAAAGTGTTGTATCTGTTTGTGTTGTAGCAAGGCAGTGAACACCTCCATCTAACGTGGCTAAATTCTATATGGAGCGTGATCTTGCAGTCACCTGGGCGACCTCATTATATTCAGAAACTTTTGCACCGGTACCGGACTTAAGTCGGCTCTATCGCTCCGGTTTTTAACTAACGGTCTAAACTCCACATAAGTTGTTCCGGTGTTACTCCGTGTATATTATATGTCGGTCTTCCACACCGTGCGTCATACTTTGATACGTTGTGTCACTTCAAAGTTAGGTTCGACAATTATATTTTACTAATATACATGAAATTTTTAGCTCAATAATAATTAGTTGTTATCTCATTATTACTGACAATGCTTACAACGTGGACACAGAAGTAAAATGTTATACAACAGGTTCGTTTAATGCTCATGTCACGAAGCGAACGATGATATGTGACATTTTATGCTAGTGTTTCTTTTTGTTTTCTACGATCTGTTAGCCGTGTGTAGTTGTCGTATAGCTGACTCTGTAAGAATTATTCTTGTTATCTCTATTATTATTATTTATTAGTAGTAATTTCATTTCTCACTGCCAGATTCAGGGATAGGCGATGTAAACATAGAAGAATAGTAATCTTAGGCGTTGCCCGAATGTTAAAAGCACTGATCCTCGGGCCGATTCGGGCCAACGGTAGTTCCTTAGATCTTCCTGTGTTGCAGCTGGCTGACCAGTAACATAGATTAGCCCAGTACTGAAACTCTATAGTAGATCACTTCATTGGAGGGTTTCGATAAAAGGCAGCCTATCCACCTTGGTTTTTATTGCCCTCCTGCACCTATGGAAATATTGCATATTCCATTTACTCCTTCGCCACGTTTTCACTCTACTCTGCGTGCCAGTCGCTTTATCTTGTACTCATTTCATAAGTCCCATTCTTTATTTAATAAATAACAAATACAGTTCCCTTGCATGATCCTTGTCATCTGTAACTTTAGTATATTCAGAAAGAAAACACTACAACCTAAAAAATATTCTAATCTGTTCTTGTTTTTTCTGCAATTCTAAAAAAGGTTCTCTTTGTGCCTGATTGTATTAACATTTGTGTTCTTGCTCATTTTGTTGCTTTTTTTTCAGGTTTGTATGATATATTCACACTAGAATGGCCATATTTCCATTCGCATTCTTCTTTCGCTTGTTTCCTTCCAACAGCATGGTTCGTCTCTGATGCGATAATTCTTCTGGGCACTTTGCGTGTGTAGTGTGAACAGTTAACTTCTTGTGTGTTGGTCTCTTTTGTGTTTATTTGTTTTTTCTCACTTCTCCTTTACCACCTTTTTTTTTGATTCACCCCCTTACGTTAGTTTCTGTTTTTGTACGCTCTTCCCCGTCTTGTCTTTTTTCAACCGTTTTCTACTGCATGACGTGCTTGTGTGTTACTTCATTACCTTCGTGGTTTGCTGCTTAGTTTTACATTACTTATTCTTGCCGACCTGTGCTGTTTTACTCTATTTGCAACATCTACACTACACCTGTTTGGTTTCTTTTTTCTCAACCTTGTTTATATTTACTTTCCTTTGAGGTGGTTCATAACCATATGTTCATTTGGTGTTCCCTTGTGTGTTGTTTTAGAGCGACTTTTCCTTACACCACCACCTTCTAGGCAGAGAGTAATTCAGGTGCACAGGTGGGTGGTTCTGTTTCCCGCGGTTTTTTTATGCTTATCACACAGTGTTGTTGTAATAAGCCTCTTCTGTGTTCACAAGCTCGCGTCCTTATCCTTATGTTTGTATCCTTTTCCGTGGTCGTCTGTCACCACGTCATGACGACTTATGTGTTGACGTTCTCGCTAATTCTTGACTTGTTGTTGTTTACTTGTTAACTTTTACCGAATTTGCGAGAAACTAATGGGTCGCGTTTTATCCACCCCTTACGTTTTCGCTGTGACTTCAGATTCATAAAATACACCATATGCATCCCTATGTTTACTGGTCCCGCCTGTGGATAGTTTCCTCTCCTGCTGACCGGTCTTCTTGTTTTTTTATCGTTTCTTTTTCGGCCCAACTACACCCTTTATGCGGATGCATTTTTTAGTCTCACACACCCCACCATCATATTCACGCTTCTTCTTTTGAGCTTCACTCTCCACAATCACTCAAAAACTCCATGTTTACTTTAGATGACCCACCCCCTATGTATTTATTATTATGCGTTTGTTTTACGTTGCTATCCCCCCTGCCGATTGCTTCTGTGTGAGTTACCCTGTACTCGTTGTTTTGTTAGCTATCTGTTTCTGGACACGCGGATTGCCCCACTTTACATTGTATTCCTGACATTTCGTGGTTAAAGCGCAAGTTGTTTTTAGCTGCCGGTCGGTTCCTGGAGACAAATCCCCGTCGGTCTTGGCTCCCAATGGTGGGATAACACTTTTTTTTTGGTTTTTTCACCCAGCTGACTCAAGCCTAAGGCGCCGCCCCCATGTCTTCTTTTTCGGGAGATCACGTGACTTATAAACGATACCATTGCTATCCTCCTTTTTTACACTAATGGAAAAATGCAAACTGGGTTTAGGTGTGACTAAAGATTTTTAATTTTTTTTTACACGCATCCCGGCACCACTCCATTGTTTTTTTTTTTTATCGATGTATTAATAAATCAAGTGTTCTATGTTGTGTCGTTTTAACACAAAACAAAGTAAACCCTGTAAAAAAACTTAGCGGCATGCGCTATGCTGTTGGTACATTAAATCGATTAAAAAAAAAAAAAGTTAAGTGTATAATTAAAAAACTGCGTTTTGGGGATTAAGTTCCGATCAATATCTTTGATACCCCCCTATTTCCCTATTACATGTTAAAAATGTTTTAAATGTGTTGTTAAATGAATATTTATATATTATTAAGTTGGTCGATAGTTATATTTTATACTCTGTATTCACTTCGATCTCTTCTGCCTTGTTTTTCTCTTTAAATCTGGCATCCGTTCTGTGTTCTCTCAGTTGCCGTATCTCTTATTTTACTCTGGATCTTTGTTTTTGGGTGTTGTGGGTCCTTGTTTTTTCAGGCTTTTCCAATGTGGATTGTTTGTGTTGTGAGTGACCTTGTAATCCGATGGTGAGATTTAATCTGCTATTGAAATCGCTTGCGATGTTCGTCTTCTACGCTTGTCTGCCTTGCGTCATTATCCGCCTTTCTTCGTCCTTACTGCACCGTTATATCTCTTCTGATGTATTAGTTGTGCATTGTTATTTTCCCTCTCTCCAATCCCTTTTGCGCATTTATCTCATTTCTATCTGCCGGCTCCCTCACCCTCAGTGATTCAGCCACATTTCCTTTTAAGCCAACCTAAATATCACACATTCTTGAGACCTCTGTGTTATCCGCCTAGTAGTGGTGTCATCGTCTCCTGTATACCACGTTTTATCATCATACTTTACACTAATTAACTCTTAGATACTCTACTTATCCCCATTGCTCTTCCACCCCCACATTCGCTGTCTCAGCTAATCTAATCGAACTCTCTTTGTGGTTTTTTAGCTCCATCCTGTGTACGACTAAGTATTGAGATGTTGGCTCACAGTCTACTGACGTGTCCGCACCCCCCTTTTTGTTGGTATTTATGTGTAGCCCCTTCTAATCACAGATTCGCTCGGTCTCTTTCTTATTTTTTGAAGCTCGCAGCGCTCAATGCGATGCTTCAGACGATGATGTTTTTCATACCTCATCTGTTCGTCCTTCAATCTTACAGTTTGTTTTCATCTATTAGGATAAGCATCTCCCTTTTGTAGTATCTTGTATTTCGTCATTTTAACTTTTGATTCTAATCCCGTCTTTGTATTTGTTAGCCTCTAGCTCTTGTCAATTGTCTACTTTCGTTCTCTGCTTCACCTATGACATTTTTAGGTTTGTTTTATTTTTTTCCCATATCTCCCTACGAGTCTATCCGTGCTTTGCGTTTTTTGTCCCCCCAGCTCCCTTTTTGGCGGACAGCTCTACGTTGTACCTGTATAGCTGGACCAACCCCCTCACTACTTTTCATTGGTTTGTATTCACGTTATTAAGTTGCTTGACCGGCATTTGGTAGTGATTTCGTGATCTTTTTTTATTTAACTATTTGTTTCAAAGGCCGCACTTTTTGTCCCTGACAGTTGAAAACCGTTTTGTACCGCATTGTGGACTCTCGCTTGTCATTTATACCATTGTTTCATACTTCCTTACCAAGGGGGCCATTACTTAATACTCTACCTTTATACTGTGACCCATCTTTTTAATTATCTACTTTGGGCTTTTACGTCGATGAGACCCACGACCCGCACAGTTCTTAACATCAGTGTGCTCTCTGTACGGAGCAGCCGCCGTATCACTTGTGTTAATGTTCCCCTATGCGTCCCTTTAGTGTCCCCTCTGCTACACTTTTCTTTTTAAAATTATGGTATACTACACATCACATGAATATATTTTTCACATACTTACCCGACATATTGTTGCAAGGCCAACAAGTATCTGGTTGGGGTTCTTACTATTTAAAATACAAACCAAACTACGTTTCATACAGAGCTGCTATATGTTAAGACAAAGGAAACATATGTAATGTGTGTGTTCAATATGGATCGTGGTGCGGTATTGGTAATTCTTCTCTTTGCCAGGATTGGTTTGGCAGTGTCACAGTTCCCTTAGCGACCCCTGTCTTACTGTATTGCCCTTCGTAGCATATTCGCCTTTTATCTTGTCTGTATTTTCTAGTATGCACCACATCACAATTTTTTACCGCTCCGCACGAGTCGTTTGTGTTTAGTGTTCTTCGTGTTGCAGGTGCACCCATTCTATTATCGTGGACATGGAACTTCTCGACCCACGCCGCAACCTTGCTTGCTTTATTATACTTCATAATTATTTCCACACCCGGCTTTCTTGCTTTGTAGGTTTGATTCTCTCACCCTTGGCCGGCTGTCGAAACACCTGCCCACCCTTCTTTCTCATATCTAACTTTTCCTTCCTCCCTCTGGCCGAATATCGCTGGCCAACGCTAAACACCACCTAATCACACAGCATAACTCTACAGTCTGGTCGTGTCTGTTTGTTCATGATTTCCTCCTGCTCTTACTTTTTTCTTACCTAGTAATATAATTTAATACTCACGGTCGTTTTACATAATTACCTAAACTCCACGTGACCCCGCCTATAATCCCGTTTTCGTCTGCACCACCCCCCGCTACATCTCACAGCGCCCAATATTTTTAGGAGAAATCACCGCTATGCAAGTACGAGCACCTGATCTTGTTATCTATGAAGGAATCCTCTCTCACACTAGATGCTGGATTTGTCGTGTATGGCCAGTGCTCAAAATTGAGAATGTGTACATCAACTCCTGCCACCGCCATCCTATTCTCCCGTCACATTTCTTCACTTATTATTCTTCTCTAGTATAGACTATCTCCCATCTATATCTGTACTCTTACCCCTACTCTACTCTTCATCCCCAATTCACACATCTCATCCTGCTGTGTGGTGCTGTGATGCGAATAGCCGTCTGCTCTTTCTTCTGTTTAGTCTGATTAGTTTCCAGTCTCATTATTGTCACTTGTTTCTCAGTACGATCATCTCATAGATCTATTACAACTTATTACCTTCATGTTCTTCGCGTATTCCAGTGTTTACTTCTCTATTGGCACGCGTTGTGCTATGTGGGAAGCGCCCCTGTCCCTCTTCGCCTACTGTTTTGTGTCTCCATCGTGCCAATTAGCCTCCTTCCTGCTATATTGTTTACACAAGTATTCACTCCCACCCGGTGTGTGTTGTTTATGGCTTGTCTGTCTGTCTCTCTCTGGTCTGTTTCTCAACCACTCGAGAGAAACAAAGAGGAAGTCGCATGTGTTTTTCTTCTCCCTGTTTCTCTGCCACCCTAGCTCCTGGTTCGTCTCTCCACTTCCCCCGCTTGGGTTATGTTTATCGATTTGAATGGGGATATTTTAATCAGATATCAGTTTGGTTCGTCCATAGTCCACAGTAGTACCACTGTCCAGATTTACAGGGATGATAGGACTCTCACATTCGCATAAGATTCAGAATAAGGGGTATAACAAGAAGCAAGCACTCTCTAACAACAGAGTGGGAAAAGAGTATTTCTGTGTTTTTTAAGGAGGGAAACTACCTTAAACAACAATAAGACAGACCTTGTAATACCGGTACACACCCCTCACAACACTCCGAGCCTCAATTAATGCAATCCTTGCCTTCCGCAATCCTGCCATTTTCCTCCTACACGACCCCCCAGTCACCCGAGTCCCGACAGCGTTCCTCCACTCACCGCTCTTGCCCCCCTCCGCCCATGAAAAACCACCATAACCAAAATAGCACAAAAAACCGAATAATAACCACAGAGAACATCCACACAAGAAATAAAACTTAGTTGTGTCGTGAAAACACCAGAGTTCGTGATTTGTTTTACTCCCAAAAAGGGGGGGGGCTTACTCTAGTAATTCCGACTTAATTACTTGCCGGAATATGGGCGCCTTCTTAAGTTGGTTCTCCATTTTATCACCGTTATCACACTCCTTGCCTGTCCGTTATGGATATTTCAATTTTTAATTGTATATTATTTTCGTGCTTCTATCGATTCATCCGGCTCGGTGGTTCCGGGGTTAGGCCACGGTCAAAGGCTCGTAGGTACTGGGTTCGGATCACAGTCGAGGCATGGGATTTTTAATTCCAGATACGACTCCAACCGTGAGTGAGTGCTCGCCAAGGCTCAATGGGTAGGTGTAAACCACTGACGACCATGATCCAGAACGGTTCAAACAAAAGAGGCATGGTTGTGCTATCCTGCCTGTGGGAAAGCGCAATAAAAGACCCTTGGCTGCTAATCAGAAAGAGTAGGCCATGAAAGTGGCACAGCGGGTTTCCTCTCAAATTCTGTTGCGGTTCCACTTAACCATTATGTATGGACGCCATATCAAATCCGTAAATAAAATGTGTTGATTTGCGCTCGTTCCCGTAAATAAAACATTTCTTTCTTTCTAATCGAATATCATATTATTAATGGTCGTTTGTTCGCACTAGTTATAAGTTAAAGATAATGTTGTGAGTTAGGCACATTCCCACGACAAACATAACCTTTTGGCAGGGATGGAAAAGTGCACCATTCAAATTACATCTTGATGGATACATTACAATGTGTTCTGGTCGTTGTAATGTTTTCTAGAAGACCCAAAACCAGATGTTAAGTCCACCAATGTTGTACAGACCAAAAATACTATATGAGGCCGTCACATGGGGGGGGACTGGGGGAAGAAAAGAGGTGGGAGGGGAAAAACCTACAACTTAGCCCAAAACAAAGAGTTTGTCTAGTATTTTTTGAAAAAGTAAATAAACAAGTAAGAAACCTTACCAAAAACTAACGAATCTCAGGTAGTTAGGCTCCTATTCTTAATTTATCTTGTAAAAAATACAGCATTAATGACGTCACGTTTTCAACAATCAAAATAGGATGGCCCCGTCAAATTGGAGATTTTCAAAACGTTTAATACCGTTCAGTCTAGGTTACTTCCCGCCCAATTTCAATTTTAAATCAATTGATTTGGAATCATCGGGGTACTTTTTTTTCATTTTATTTTTTACCCGTATTTTATTTAAGTTATATATTCCGATTTAGTTTTTAAGTGTACACTCTCCAGATCCCCATAGGGGCCTACATTGGATGTAGTCCTAATACTAATAGTGAGCGATTGAAAATTTAGCAAAACTACATTTCGCAAACAAAGTTTTTAAAATTGTCTCTGTACATATTGCAACCCACCCCACGTTATTAAGGATTCCTGTATCCACTATGGGAATTTGATGTAATTCCTATTTTTGTTGGTGGTTGTACTGTCGGGACGATATCGTTTCATTCTTCGGTTGGTAGTGGGATGATGTGTGTAGACTTGGTACTTGTGACGGACAAGATTTTTTCGATACTCACAGAGAAGACAATGGATTGGGAGACCATATACCAGATGGCATTATGTACAGCGCAAATCAGTTGGAAGTTGTCTTATCTTCAGTTGAGAGAATACTGAGAACCAATCGAACGAATAGTCACCACTAGTAACCTGCCGTTCTGCTCATGGAAGTTAGAACTTGACTGCCCGTTTGTTTTTCCAATTTTACGATCAGAGGAATTACAGAGTGGAAACTTTACCTTGGACGGAAATAAAAAGAAACAAAAATAAAAAAGAAAAAAAAAAAAAGAAAAAGACAACCAAATAAAGGCTACAGACATGGCCTTTATAAAACCATTTAATTTATAATATTTACAGTTGATTGAAAAAAAAGGGTAAAGACATAACCAGGGGACAAAAAATTAAACCAAAAAAAAAACGTCTTCACGAAACGTCGTCACGACGACTCATCATGTAACCGTTATAGCAGGTCACAACCTGTTGAGTTGTGATTTTGGGTTGAAGAAAAAAATTAGTGGACCCGACTGGGCTTCGTCAGTTAAAAAAGATGACCGTTATGTCAAAATATAGGGGACAGCGGAGAAATGCATTGGGGGGAGATGTTTTGGGGGGATTTGATTTTTTTTTTTGGTGGGAAATTTTAGGGGATGTTTTATTGGGTTGGGGATTTACCGATTATAGGGTATACGTTATAGGAATGGACCCCGTTATGTACAGGTGACAGTTGTTAGACCAAGTTCGAGCTAACACAAAACCATTTGGTGTACTACTTTTTGTACTGCTTCTTAAAAGAATAATGCAAGTCAAACATTCAAATAAATAACTAAAAACTAATAACATAGAATTTACAACACAATATACACTCTTCATTAGTTGTTAAATGATGACACCTGAAAAATAAGGTAAATGGAAAATCATGGAACTCATTCACCCTTGGCTGCAATGTTACAGGAGAGGGACAATCTATCTCTTTTTTTTTCAATATTCTGCCATCGACTGTTTCAATCCGGTCGGATAATGATTGTTCTAAAGCGGCCTAAAACTTATACGAAGTTTTTTCAGGCAAGTACAGAAGGTTAGTTTTCACAATTCATGTTTTGTTTTAAAATCCTATAGGTAAACGCATTTTGGATAAGAGTTTGTTATCATGCCAAAAGCTTGGTAAAGTATTGATTTCCTTAGTCGTTCAGAAACTGTACGAATAAAAGTTTTTTATGAAAATGTTTTGTGTACACAGTAATTACCCAAGCCTAGTTTATTAGAGTATCAGATATATGTATCAAAACCCATTAAACCTATACACCATACTGAGCATTTTCAATTACCATAATTTTATTACAGTATAGCTGATTATTTTGGATGTCTTTCCGGTGATTCACACGTGGACCACAAAATTAGCATACCGAATTTTATCTTCATTTCTAATGGAAAAGCTCCTAATTCTCCGTAAAATCATGGGAAGTGGTGTACTCTTTCTTAGCCTTAAGATATCTCTTTAAAAAAATTTAACTGTATTTGTTCAATGTTTGGACCATTAGCAAAGCCCCAAATTTCCGAAGAATATAAAAGGATAGGGACAATAGTGGTAACCATGAGATTCATGGTTCTAATATTTAGCAAAGTTAAGAGTTTGTTAGCCTGCGAGATAAGAGTCTTTTTTTGACTAGGGACAAACGATCCCAGAGTTCTTGTAAATAATATTCCTAGGCATTATTAGCTATCAACAATCTCTTTGTTATCTTGATGTAGGTAGAAAAAACTTATTTTGGGTGGTTTGAACCAAAGATAATAATTTTGGACTTCTCGATATTTACTTTTTAATTTCAAGTATCGCAGGATTAGGGGAAAAAAAACATTTAATGCTTTTGTGTAGGTCGTCTGAAGATTTCTGCCAAAATCATGTATATCAGCGGAAACTAGCGTGTCATATTATAAATAGATCAGAATTGTTATGTTCGGACTCTAATTTAAACACCTTTACATTGTTCATACAATAGTACGCGTATTTCAGTTTCTGACGTGCATGCTTAAGTTGTTAGGTTTCGCGTGTGGACGGCTCATATTATTAGGAAAATAAAGGACAAATCCTAGTTTTAAAAACAAAGGCATTATTTTACACTATTAGAAGCAGGTGGGTTTTTGTTTGTTTGTGTTGTTGTTGTTGGGTGTTGTTTGTTTGTTTGTTGTGTTGTTGTTGTGTGTGGTTGTTGTTGTTGGGGTTATGTTTTTTTCTGGGGGGGGGGGGGTTATAACTTAAAATTCATACATAACGTAGATTTTATTGTTACGATTATCCATTATGTTACATCCTAAACAGTGCATTATCTTTGGACTTTACAAATTAACAAAATACGCATGAGCTCGACGATGACTGTCTAAGAGTGGGAATTATTAACAGACTTTCTTCGAAATTAGCCTATGGAAAGTTGGGAAGGAAATGTTTGATTTATGACGATCATCGATCACACATATTTACGGTTATATATGACCATCAGACAAATGGTTAAGGCCCACACAGATATGAGCGAGGAAAACCCGCTGTCGCCAACATCAGGGGCTCCTCTTTTCGATTAGCAGCAAGGGATTCTTTTATATGCCACCATCCCACAGGACAGGGTAGTGATACAAAGACCTTTTGATATGCCAGTCGTGGTGCCACTAAGCTGTATACCAGACTAATACCATAGAGTTAAAGTTTGTTTTGTAGTAACCGACACCATTAGAGCGCATGAATTGATTCGTATAACTTTTGACATATATCATTTGAGAGGGATACCCGCCACCAATTGTGTTACCGACCTACCTCACAAAAAAAGAATAACCCAACCCACAAACAAAAAAACGAGCTCGGGAGAAACGCAAAAAGTAATATTAGATACGAAACACTAAACACATCCAGCCGTGATTGAGGCTCTACATCCATCCCGTACTTATATTAAGTGTTGGGTGGGGGGAGGTACAGTCAGATTTTGCTACCCAGCAGTGTATAAGAGCCAAGCAAAAGATAGCACTGATAGAAATTAGAGTAGGTATTGTTCAAGGAAGAGATGAAACATAACAGAATAGTATGAGAGATGTTAGAGACAGAAGAAGGGAAGATCTTTAATACTACCAGACGTGGCTGCACTGAAACCGGGAACGCAGAAATAGCCCAATGGGCAAAGGAACTGACGGGGATCGATCCCAAACCGACCGCGCATCCTGCGAGAGCTTTACCACTGGGCTACGTAACGCCCCTAATTACCATATTTGATTCAAATGTTAAAGGGAGTTAACAATTAGTCTCCTTGGAATAATCTCCGAGGGAGTGCACCCCTTGTATGGCGAGGTCGGAGATGAGTGTTTAAAATTAAATTGACAAACCAAATAACAAAATGAAATATGTGAACTTTTGTGTGGTGATATCATGGTTCCGTTGTACCTGTTTTCAAAAAAAGCGGCCCTTCCTCCGAGGGAATGCAATTATTGATATGATTATAGTTTGTACAGGCTGTCACCAAAAGATGTATGACAGTGTATAGTTATTATGTTAGCCGAGTTATTGCTACACCATTATTGCGACATACACAGTTTCTTGACACACAATTATGGCATGCTACTTCTCCATTTTCCAACAGTTCCATTGCCAGGTGATGTTTATGTCGCAATGGATTAACCTATGTCTACTTTATTGGACTAATAGTGCATTGTACCATAGTATTTAGCACCAACCACACAAAAAACCCCTTCACCCCCAACCCCCTAAAAAAAATAAAAAAATAAAAAAAGAAAAAAATAAATACCTACTGAAAACGCCGACCCCCCGACATTAAATTCAATGAATAACATCCAATAGATTTTCGTAACTCAGTGGTAGTCGCTTGATGCGCGTGGTTCAAAGACCGTGGTATGTGCTATCCTGTCTATAAAAATAGCCTTGCTAGTTATGGAAAATGTAGCGGGTTTCCTTTCTATGGGACCATATATTTGACATCCAATAGCCGATGCGTAATAAAAAGCATCAAGGTGCTCTAGTTCTGTCGTTAAACAAAACAAACTTTATTTTAAAAAACTAAGACTATTTGTCCAAATTACCAAATGCTTGAAATCAAGTAGCCGATGATTAATTAATATGCTCTGGTGGTGTCGTGAAAACAAAAACAAAACGTTTTTTCGAGCCACACGAGACTTAACTCAAGTTCAACCAGCAAACGTTTTCGACTCATGTCGCGAAATAATTTGATTGGTTTCCCGACATGGCCATTTGGTTTACCGCGAAGCGTATATAAACCAGTCTAGCGACATTTTTTGCTCGGTCTTGCTTGAACTCTGGTTTACGTCTGAGTACCACTCGTCAGTGTTAAGATACATCTATGTGGTTACTATAGCAACTTGAGCTCTTCATCCAGATGGTCACCCATTATGGATTCTTCTCCACCACATCATCAGAACCCATGACACGTGCCAAAACCATTAAACAGATATTCAAACTCAAAGGATAAAAGTTCCGTGAAATGCTACCGGTGAATTATTGTCAAGTCTCTGAAAGTGTTGCCCACTCCCAAGATTGGTTTCACAGAGATCTAAAACCTGGCCAAAACAGTCATTTAACAAGTAAATATCTATGATTAGTAGGAATCCACTTACAATACCAATTTAAAATAATTAAATGCAAGCCCTACAATAGGAATTGAACTTTTTCCACAACGAAAGGTTTAATACCTACATGGCACGGACGCGGCGCCGCACGGCAAACACACACACACACACACACACCACACAGAGCTGAGGAGAGCGAGAGAGAGAGAGAGAGGGGGGGAAGAGAGAGAGAGAGAGAACTGCTACTCTACTACTACTAATAATAATAATCAGGGCCCTCACGCGAAAGGCGAATGTGAGCCCAAACTTCGCCTTGCCTGATCTCGCCGACCTCGCCCTGACTGTGTGTCTGGAGCGATATCAAAGTCGCCTTGTCAAAACAGAGGCTACATGCTTGGCAACATGCGTTCACGGGTGACTGACCAGGAATTTGGAGAAGGCGACATGCATAAACATCTATATATATATATATATATATATATATTTTTTTTTTTTTTTTTTTTTTTTTTTTTTTTTTTTTTTTTTTTTTTGTTTGGTGTGCATTATTTAATGTATTAAGACAGCGTTTTAGAAATGTGGTACTATTGCACTGTACTTTAAAATATAAGTTTGTTTTATAATACTAAATGCATATGATATTAATGTCGATTTTAAACATAAATGTTTAACGTGGTACATTGCTTTCTTGTTGTTTATTACTGTAAAAAATTTAAATAAATTCAAGTCTCCCTCTGGTTAAAAACTTCTCCCTCTCAAGGTCTGGAGGGAGAAGTCACTTCTCCCTAAAATTTAGACCTAGCTTGAGCCCTGAATAATAATAATAATAATAATAATAATAAAGTTCACAGCAGTCCTATGGACAAGCATCTTTGCAAGCCAAGTTACTATTCTGTATAACTCCTGTATTTCGTAGTACATGTACGTTATACGGAATGGTACACTGGCTTGTAAAGATCAGGGCCAAGTTCATGGTAGAAAGTTAAAGTTCTGTTCTGTTCTGTTTTGTTTTGTTTTGTTTATTAATCATCGGCTATTGGATGTTCAAACATTTGGTATTTCTGACATATAGTCTTAGAGAGGAAATCCGCTTGGTCTCTGACTGTAATAAGAGCGTATTTATGTCCAAGTGTCCGTCTAGCTCTCTTACAGTCGGAGTACTCGGGCTACAACACCTCTTGTAAAACTATGCGAGTGTATTTAATCATGTAAGAAAAGCTTATAGGTTTTGGTAAACACAAAAACAAATGGTGGGCCAGTTGACCTTCGTTAATATAGCACAGCATTTTCGACATAACTTTTTGTATCATGCACCACTTTAAAAATAAATTGTGCATGGCCACCAATAGATATTATTATAACCGGATTTGTGCAAAATTTCGTTGCAAACTTCAACCTGCTATTTAACTTTATAAAAATTGGCAGGTTTTTAATTATTATTAAACACGCGATATAAGATAACATTTTAAAAATGCTAGGCTATACGAAAATAAAAGTTTTTGAGACTTGATAAATTGTAAAGTCCTTGAACCTTGCCCTAGCCGTCTCCTGGTGGTCCCTGTGAATACCCGTGAAGACGATCTTAAATTAAAAAGTCTTAAAAACGCATATTTACTTGTTAGCAAGATGGAAAAGAAAATTGAACCCAGACGGTAAAACACACTGTACTTAGATGGTAAAGTGTACTGTACCTGGATGGTAAAGCACACTGTACCTAAACGGTAAAGCACATTATGTGTAGATGGTGAAGCACACTGTACCCAGATGGTAAAGCACACTGTACATAGACGGTAAAACACACTACCTGCTTGGTAAAGCACACTGTACATAGACGGTAAAACACACTACCTGCTTGGTAAAGCACACTGTACATAGACGGTAAAACACTACCTGCTTGTTAAAGCACACTGCACATAGACGGTAAAACACACTACCTGCTTGGTAAAGCACATTATACATAGACGGTAAAACACATTACCTGCTTGGTAAAGCACATTGAACATAGACGGTAAAATGCACTACATGCTTGGTAAAGCACATTATACATAGACTGTAAAACACATTACCTGCTTGGTAAAGCACACTGTACATAGACGGAAAAACACACTACCTGCTTGGTAAAACACACTGTACATAGACTGTAAAACACACTACCTGCTTGGTAAAGCACACTGCCCATAGACGGTAAAACACACTACCTGCTTGGTAAAGCACACTGTACATAGACGGTAAAACACACTACCTGCTTGGTAAAGCACATTATACATAGACGGTAAAACACATTACCTGCTTGGTAAAGCACATTGAACATAGACGGTAAAATGCACTACATGCTTGGTAAAGCACATTATACATAGACTGTAAAACACATTACCTGCTTGGTAAAGCACACTGTACATAGACGGAAAAACACACTACCTGCTTGGTAAAACACACTGTACATAGACTGTAAAACACACTACCTGCTTGGTAAAGCACACTGCCCATAGACGGTAAAACACACTACCTGCTTGGTAAAGCACACTGTACATAGACGGTAAAACACACTACCTGCTTGGTAAAGCACACTGCACATAGACGGTAAAACACACTACCTGCTTGGTAAAGCACATTATACATAGACGGTAAAACAAATTACCTGTTTGGTAAAGCACATTGTACAAAATGTAACATAATGCACATTAGCCGATAATTAAAAACACTTTGTACCTAGAAGGTAATGCACATTGTACTTAGACGGTAAAGCACAATGTACCCATTTTAGATTGGAGAGGGACAACCCACTATTTAGGGGGGTGGGGGCAAACCACACACTATGTATGTATGTATGATTTTATAAATTTTAATACAGTAACAAACAAAAAATGATTGGGGGGGCATGACCCCTTGCCCCCCCCCCCCCCCCCACAACCATACACACTACGGCACTGATTGTACCTAGATAGTAAAGCATCCATATTATTAATAATTTGGCTTGTTATCCAGACGATAGACGGCCGTTCTGAACTGCAAAATGTTGTGCAATAAGCTACCTATTTTAATTTTGCAACATTCAGTTAGAAACGTGTTCAAGGCCATCAGAATACTGCGTTTGTTTGTTTGTGCCAAATCTGTGCCAAATCTGTACCAACGTCTTACTGAACCACAAGGCAACCGTGTCAAACGATACGCAAAGCTATGCGACATAGTTTAGTTTTGTAACATACCGTAGAATATAACACTCCCTACATCCGACAAACTACCAGCTCTATAAGTGCGCCGCCTTCTTGGCAAACAAGCTAATCCAAAGGCATTCGTGTTGACTGCTGCCCAGCTTGTTGATTCAAGAGTTAGGCGAAACAAACTCTTCATCCTACATCGAATGAATGGTCGCATCCGTACAGATTTTTGGTGCATTTTGGCTCTAATTTGATTAATTAATGGGAAAAAAAAAAACAACAACATTGGCTGACTGCGGTAAAAGTGTTTTCTTTAATGTCCGTGGGGTTTTTTAACGCTTTTATTCAGTGTTTTGTAAAAGGTTTAAGAGATGTAGTGTAGGCCATTTTTACGCTTCTGGATGAAAATAGAGAAAATGTTTGAAAATGCTAGGGCAGTTATGATGCGGTGTCATCGTTGTATTCAAACAAACCGGATAAAAACATTCTTGTCGTTGGGGAATGCAAAAATAATTCGTGTTCGGCTATCACAGCATTTCTTTAAATTTTCCAATAAGCATACGAGACGAGAGGGCTAACAAACACCTCACCCCCACCCCCGCAATGCTTTCAAGAGCAAATCTTCGCATTCGGGCGAAAACGATGGAGACCTTTAGACAAAATGAGCTGATCTGAAAACTTAATGATTCGTTTGGAAACCTATATAGCTGTTTGGTCATATATAATGAAATATGACTAAATGTTATTATCCAGATTCGTGCATTTTCGTTTAATTTGGGCAAAAATCAGAACGCCTTCTTACGAAAATGGGATCCCGTACGCCTATGGCAAAGCAAATGGCACATTTAGTTAACGGGTTTTTTTTTACGCAACACTAGAGCTCACTCTGTCACTGATTATTACGTTACACGCTACATTTTGTCACTACAAGCAAGGGATCTGTTATCTATATTCACTTTCCCACAGCACATACTACGGTCTTGGATATACCAACCGGCAACCGTAGTGTACTGGTAGAAACAGGGGGGTGGGGGGGGGGTCAATCAGAGAATGTGTCCACTGAGGTGATTCGATCATTCGACGTAAGCATCTCTTGCGTGCATCTCAATTGCTTGCACCCCAGTTGATAGACAGGGCAGGTCAGGTCATAGGGCTTAACTTGCACATTCAGAGCAAGCTGTTGTAGCGCACGCCTGCCATGGGCACAGGTGCCGGCCGAGCGTACAGAACAGGAAAGGTATTTGGGGTCGGTGGGAGAAGCGACCCTCTGCACTGGCAGGTACAAGAGAGCACCAGCAACCCGACCGGGGTCGGCAACAAGCGGGGGGTTGGTTTTGGTGCTATGGAATTTGGAATGTCCCGTAGGATTAATGTCCAATGGATAAAGGTGCACAATTTGAATAAAGGAAATTTGGCACACTAGTTGATGGACAATGATGTCTAATTATATATAGCTAGTGCCACCTACTCCGAAATGTTCTTGTTTTTATACAAATACTTTTAACACGCTTATTGCAATTGGAGTGTGTCGAATCGTTCAGTGCACTTCCCCGCCCCATATAGCCATACAGGTTACAGACCCTTACACCCGAATGACCGCTTTGGATGGGTGTATTGCCAAACCTGGACAATTCTGCTCTGAATAAGTTAATTACACTATAGACAACACTACAGTTTTTAAGATAGAAAGTCGCCATCTTGTTTGCAAAACACGTGTGTCAAGGTTATAAAATACACATGGCCTTCATAGTTTAACGTCATACGTGAATTGCTCGTTTGTTCGCTTGTCTCCGTCTACTTTTCTATATTTTTTATATATTGTACCAGTAACCTCATTGGGACAAAAATTGTGCTTTTATTTAAATTTGTTTAGAGTCGATTCAAATGTCGCGCCGTAGAATGACAGGTATACCCGTAGAGATTGCATGGGGTTGGTGACGCGAGATCACCGGACCAGATTAAAAATGTGTTATTGAAACCAGTAAGTATAGAAAAGAGCTGAAGACGTGGAGACTAGAAAAATGAAGAATTTTTTTGCATAGCTATAACATGTAGTGTTACAGCGCTTACGTTTGACTTTCACGACGATTTGGCCATTTTTCACAGAGTTATGGCCCTTGAACTTAAGAGATATGAAAAACTGTTTTCGGGATGAAATATTGTATATTGCTTTATCATGTACTGTTACAGATCACGTTTAACTTGTATAGCGATTTCATCACTTTTCAATAAATTATGGCTCTTGAAAAGTTGTTGGGCCGGTAGTGGACATATATTGCTTTAGCAGTACTCTCAGAATGTTTGGGCCGGTAGTGGACATATATTGCTTTAGCAGTACTCTCAGAATGTTGGGCCGGTAGTGGACATATATTGCTTTAGCAGTACTCTCAGAATGTTGGGGCGGTAGTGGACATATATTGCTTTAGCAGTACTCTCAGAATGTTGGGCCGGTAGTGGACATATATTGCTTTAGCAGTACTCTCAGAATGTTGGGCCGGTAGTGGACATATATTGCTTTAGCAGTACTCTCAGAATGTTGGGGCGGTAGTGGACATATATTGCTTTAGCAGTACTCTCAGAATGTTCAGCGCTCGCTCGCTATGCGGTCGGTCTGGGATCG
Organism: Gigantopelta aegis; assembly: GCF_016097555.1. Classification (NCBI taxonomy): domain Eukaryota; kingdom Metazoa; phylum Mollusca; class Gastropoda; order Neomphalida; family Peltospiridae; genus Gigantopelta; species Gigantopelta aegis. The sequence continues at coordinate 68,878,819 of NC_054706.1, forward strand.
ATCCCCGTCGGTGGGCCCATTGGGTTATCTCTCGTTCCAGCCAGTGCATCACGACTGGTATATCAAAGGCCGTGATATGTACTAACCTGTCTGTGGGATGGTGCATATAAAAGATCCCTTGCTGCTAATCGAAAAGAGTAGCCCATGAAGTGGCGACAGCGGGTTTCCTCTCTCATTATCTGTGTGGTCCTTAATCATATGTTTGACGCCATATAACCGTAAATAAAATGTGTTGAGTGCGTCGTTAAATAAAACATTTCTTTCTTTCTCAGAATGTTTGTTTGTTGATTTATTTGTGTTTGTTGTTGTTGTTTTTTTGTATCGCTAGATGTGGGTTATTTGCTGTTATATAAGTAGCTAATAATTTGGACCTTATGTGGAAAGCAATGCACACTGAAAATATATTGAAGAAAAACCCTTCTCCCATCTTCAATTAAGAGTCATCCCTATAATACATAACTGATTTAGTTAATCTGTAGTGTTAGACTCGTTACAACCAGTGCACCACAACTGGTCAAAGGCCGTGGTATGTGCTTTCCCGTCTATGTGAAAGTGCATATAAAAGATCCAAGCACACATTTTGACCTGGAAACGAGAAAAACATTAATGTATTCAAAATGGCAAAGGTGGAACTCAGCCCAGTGGTAAAGCGCGCGCTTGATGCACGGTCGGTCTGGGGTCGATCTCCGTCGTTGCGCTCATTAGGCTATTTCTCGTTCAGCCAGTACTCCACAACTGGTGTAGTAATGGCTGTGGTATGTACTATCTTGTTTGTGGGTTGGTACATATTAACGACCTCTTGCTGCTAATAGAAAAGAGTAGCCCATGATGCTACGGCAGCGGGTTTCCTCGGGGGCGGGACGTAGCCTAATGGTAAAGCGTTCGCTTGATCCGCGGTCTGTTTGGGATCGATTTCCGTCGGTGGGCCCATTGGGCCATTTCTCGTTCCAGCCAGTGCACCACGACTGGTATATTAAAGGCCATGGCATATTCTATTCTGTCTGTGGGATGATGGGGAAAATGTCAAAATTATTAAATGTTTGACATCCAATAGTCGATGATTAATAATTCAATGTGCTCTAGTAGTGTCGTTAAACAAAACAAACTTTATCTTTATCTGCGTGGTCCTTAACCATATATCTGACGCCATATAACAATAGTTAAAATGTGCTGAGTGCCTCGTTAAATAAAACATACCTTTCCATACCTTTTTGCAAAAATTGCATGTCTGTACAATGTAGACTAAATGATATTTTGCAAAGGTCACGACTTTTAACATGCTTTGTTTAAGGGGACTGCCACTCCACAGGACTACACATTTGCCTTTAGGAGGACTGCCATAGCAACAATAAATAACAGGACAACTAAATTTGAGGAAAAATGGAATATTTGGACAAAATTAATTGTATAAAATATATATTATTGTATATGTTTTTAGTTTATAACTAATTACAAGTTGATCATCGGTATATACCTTTTTTCTTTTCCACAGGAAATATATTGATATATACTAGTATATATAAATGGGAGACCATTATTATAACATGTTTGTTTTTTTGTTTGTTTTTTTGTTTTTATTATTTATGTATGCTTCTCTTATATGTATGTTTATTATTTTCTTTATGTATGCTGTATATTTGGTGGTGAAATAAAAATATAAAAAAATACTTTTTTTTTAATAATGTTAATAGCATTACAGTACTGTTAAATAAGGGACATAAACAAGCACACCATCGATGGTTAACATTTTGACATGGAAACGAGTCCAATTAATACAGGTTTCTGTGTAGGACAACCTACTACATGTACAAACATGCCTTTAATTTACCCACTACGAAATTATGTCGTGTTTGCGTGCGTTTATGTATACATGCGTTTATGTATGTATGCTCCAAGTGAAGTTACTTTTTTGAAATACATTTTTGAGGAAGCTTGACCCGACCCCCCTTTAAACTTAGCTCGACACATTTTTTGCACACGTGTGTGTGTGTGTGTGTGTATGTGTTTGTGTGTGTGTGTGTGTGCCTTTGTGTTTGTGTGTGTCTGTCTGTATGTGTGTGTGTGTGTGTCTGTCTGTCTGTCTGTCTGTGTGTGTGTGTGTGTGTCTGTTTGTGTGTGTGTGTGTGTGTGTGTGTGTCTGTCTGTCTGTTTGTGTGTGTGTGTGTGTGTGTGTCTGTCTGTCTGTTTGTGTGTGTGTGTGTGTGCGCGCGCGCACGTCCACGTTTGAATACTGCAGAATATTTTTAGCTAACAAGTGGGCTTTATTATTTTTTCTTGGGGCGGGATTTAGCTCAGTCGGTTCAGTGCGTGCTTAAGGTGCTTGCGTCGCAGGATCGAACCACAGTGGATCCATACCATTGATTGTTTGGTTTTCTCATTCCAACCAGTGCACCACAATTGGTCAAAGGCCGTGGAATGTGCTATCCTGTCTGTGGGAAAGCACATATAAAATATCCCTGGCTGCTAATGGAAAAATGTAGCTCGTTTTTTCTGATGACTGCGACTCATAATTACCAAATGTTTGACATCCACTAGCCGATGATTAATTAATCAATGTACTCTAGTGGTGTCGTTAAACAAAAACAAACTTTAAAAACAAACTGATATGTAAATATGTTCGTGTGTGTGTTGCGAGTATTTATGTGTGTATGTGTGTAGTGTGTATATGTGTGTGTGTGTATATGTGGTGTGTGTGGTATGTGTGTGTGTGTGTGTGTGTGTGTGTGTATGAGCGCCTGCATGCGTCATACTTTGAATACTGCAGACTATGTTTTTGCTAACAAGTGCGATTTATTATGGTTCTAATCAACAAGCATGTTAGTCTACAATCGACGTGTTCTGTTATCATATGATTAATAAGCAGGCCCTGTCGTCTGTTGGTACATTGGTACATGATTGCGAAATACCCGCTACAGATACCCGCCATACAGCCCAGCGAGTAACCTGGATGCCTCGGTGTGTATGGCATTGGCCCACACTTACTCAGAAACATGTGATAGAGCTTTTCTAGATACGTATTGACTGTAGGCTGGGTCAACACGGTTCCCGTAAACATTATAGTTTACAACAAGGAGGTGGGGGTGGGGGTGGGGGGGTGAGACTACAGGGGGTGGAGGAAGAACTAGTTTTTTCCAATATCTACCATTCATAAACTATAATTGCAATAATTTTCAATTTTTAAAAATTAAAAATTAAAAAATTCCGGGTTTAAAGGGACAGTCCTGAGTTTGCTGCAATTTTTAAGATGTTATCGACCAAAAGAGCCTTTACAACGATTGTAATTGCGTATCAAATATATTTGTAAAGTTTGTTTTATTTAACGACGCCGCTAGAGCACATTGATTTTTTATCTTATCATCGGCTATTGGACGTCAAACATATGGTCATTCTGACACTGTTTTTAGAGGAAACCCGCTGTCGCCACATAGGCTACTCTTTTTACGACAGGCAGCAAGGGATCTTTTATTTGCGCTTCCCACATGCAGGATAGCACAAACCATGGCCTTTGTTGAACCAGTTTATGGATCACTGGTTGGTGCAAGTGGTTTACACCTACCCATTGAGCCTTGCGGAGCACTCACTCAGGGTTTGGAGTCGGTATCTCGATTAAAAATCCCATGCCTCGACTGGGATCCGAACCCAGTACCTACCAGCCTGTAGACCGATGGCCTGCCACGACGCCACCGAGGCCGGTCAAAATATATTTGTATGCATAAAATATTAGTAGCTGTATATTAAACAATGTTCTGTACTAGGTTAAATTTCATTTTACTTCCTAAAATATGTTTTTTCGTACGTACGAAATTATTTGAAGACAAACCTGTTTGGACTTATTACAAATATTAAGACGACAATAAACACATTGAATATACAGACACTGGTATAGTCTTATTCAACTTACTGTGCTAGCACAACAAATATGCTATTCAACCTGAGTCATACCTACACACTGCAGAATTCTCTCCCTTGCCGGATATGCGCAATGCTATCCTTGCACGGGCTACCTGTAACTTCATTCTCAATTCTGCAGTCCACCTGTTAACACCTGTTAAGCTTTGGCAAAAAGTTTTCTTTACTTGTAATTTTGTGTTTGTTTTTTTGGTTGAACTTGACATACGGTTGGTAGTTGGGAATTCTGTGTTGAAGGTTGTTCCATT